>NC_048221.1:70506357-70714121 GCF_002007445.2 Ailuropoda melanoleuca | reverse complement strand
CCAAAAAAAAAAAAAAAAAAAAAAAGAAAAAGAAAAACAAGATAAGCTGAATGTCATGAAAATTAAAAACTTTTGTCCATCAAAGGACACTATCATTAAAGTGAAAAGACAACCCACAGAATGGGAGAAAATACTTGCAAATCACTGGGTCTAGTATCCAGAATATATAAAGAGCTCTCATGATTCAACAACAAAAAGATGACCCATTTAAAAATGGGCAAAGCACTTGAACAGACATTTCTCCAAATATGATATAGAAATGGTCAATGAGCACATGAAAGGATGGACATCATTAGTCATCAGGGGACTGCAGATCAAAACCACAGTGAGATATCACTTCATATCCACTAGAATGGCTGAAATAAAAAAACAATAATAAAGGAAAAATAACAACTGCTGGCAAGCATGGAGAGAAACAGGAACCCTCATATATTCCTGGTAGGAATGCAAAATGGTGCAACCATTGCGGAAAACAATTTGGTCAATTTTCAAAATGTTAAACAAAGATTTACCACATGACCCAGCAATTTCACCCTAAGGTACAGACCTAAGAGAATTAAAAACTTACACAGTCACACAAAAACTTGCATATGAATGTTTATAGTAGCAATTATTCATAATTGCCAAGAAGTGGAAACAACCCAAATGTCCATGAACTGATAAATGGAGAAACAAAATGTGGTATTATACACACAATGGAATATTAATCAGCCATAAAAAGGAATGAAATAATTATACATGTTATAACCCAGATGAATCAAAAACATTACTCTAAGTGAAAGAAGCCAGACATAAAAGTCCACATACCGTATGATTATATTTATATGCAATGTCCAAAATAGGCAAATCCATACAGACAGAAAGTAGATTAGAAGTTGCCAGGGTCTGGGGGGAGGAGGCGGATGGGGAATCACTATGAATGGGTACGGGGTTTCCTTATCAGGTGATAAAATCTCTGGAGTTAGACAGTGGTGATAACTGCACATTATGAATATACTAAAAACCATTGAATATTCATTTAAAATGGCTAATTGGAGTGGTGAATTTTATGTTACATGAATTTTATCTTTTTTTTTAAAGATTTTATTTATTTATTCGACAGAGATAGAGACAGCCAGCGAGAGAGGGAACACAAGCAGGGGGAGTGGGAGAGGAAGAAGCAGGCTCATAGCGGAGGAGCCTGATGTGGGGCTCGATCCCAGAACGCCAGGATCACGCCCTGAGCCGAAGGCAGACGCTTAACCGCTGTGCCACCCAGGCGTCCCATGAATTTTATCTTGATTAAAAAGAAAATTGGTCCAAAAAAAAGAAAAAAGAAACAAAGAAAAAGCCAAAGAGTAAAATGGGCCCTAAAAGGCTTTAGAAGAACAAAGAAGAGAGGTTTTCAGAAGGAAAAGGTTTGAAAACTTGATTCTAGATGCAACATGCTTTGGAGCTCTTTCAAAAATAAATGGGTAAAGAGTCAAGTAAGTCAGACAGAGAAAGAGAAAAACCATATGGCTTCACATGCAAGTGAAAGCACATGAAAGGATGGACATCAATAGTCATCAGGGGACAGCAAATCAAAACTGAATAAACAAAACAAAAACAGACTCATAGATGCAGGAAACAAACCGCTGTTTATGAGGGGGAGGAGGGTGATACAGGTGAAGGGCACAAAGAGGTACAACACTTCCAGTTATCAGGGCGCCTGGGTGGCTCAGTCGGTTGACCATCTGACTCTTGATTTAGGTTCAGGTCATGATCTCAGGGTTGTGAGATCGAGCCCTGTGTCAGGCTTTGAGCTCAGCATGGAGTCAGCTTCAGATTCTCTCCCTCTCCTTCTGCCCCTCCCCTCACTCACACACTCAATCTCTCTCTCTCTCTCTCTCAAAAAATGAATAAATAAAATCTTTAGGAAAAAAACAAACTTCCAGTTATAAAATACAAATAAGTCATGGGGATGTAATGTACTACATAGCGAATATAGTTAATAATGTAATAACTTTGGGTGGTGATAGATGGTAACCAGACTTATCGTGGAGACCGTTGCATAATGTATAAAAATATCAAATCATTATGATGTACATCTGAAGCTAATAGGATAGAGTAAGACAGTTACACGCATACATATATATGTAAGCAAACTATATAACCAATCGTGATTGGAGTTTAAAACAAGCTAAAAAAACTAAGTTATATTAGCCCATATCTATGATTAAAGTTCTACGAAAACATGACTCAATGGATTGGTCTTTTAATTTTCTGCATACACTGGATCATATTTGAAAGGTTCTAGAAAGTTCCTCCTAAAATATAAAATAAAATGCAAGAGAACAAAAGCTGTTTTAATACTCACCTCTGCTGTTATATCACTACTAATATTAAAGCTATACTTTTTTTTTTTAAGTAGGCTCCATGTGGAGCTTGAACTCATGACCCTGAGATTGAGAGCTGATCTCAGATTAGAAGTCAGATGCTTAACCAACTGAGCCACCCGGACAGCCCTAAAACTACACTTTTTAAATATAAATTCAGTATTCATATTTGCCTCAGATGCCAGCTTTGTCAACCTTTAAATGGGCACCTTGGTATACCACATATGTAATGATAATCTGCCGTAGATCCAAGTTCATAAGCATGCCATTACCTCACTAGTTCTTATATCGTGAGCACTCAGAGTACAACGTACTAAGTTCAGTGGGATGAAGGTGTTATGCTTTCCCTTCCCTAGAGAAGCCATCTGTGACCTCACTGCAGCACATCTGTTGTGCTAGAAGGACGCACCACAGTCAAAGACAAGTCATTCCTGATGTCACGATGTGCATTCTAAGCTCCCAGGACAAGTCAAAAGTTAAAAGCGCTAGGCTTCTAATTCAGCAATTACCATGGCGACGGTAGCCTTATTCAAAGAAAGGGGGAGAGTTCAGGCCTCTCAGCTTCTTCTACACCTGTGACATATACACGTTTATAAATCAGTAACTCGGGCGCTTCTATGGTTCCAAATATAATGTAAGTATTAAAGCTTCCAGAATATGCAGATTGCGACCATACTGAAATTGAGTTGAAATATGGAGAGTGGGAAACAATTTCTAGCATCAATACAGTAAACTCTGTTTATAACAAAATATTAAAATAAATTGCAGATGATAAGACAGCGGGATGGGGGGTAGCTCTTAATATAAACATCACCTGGATGGTCTCTATACAAACATCTATCTAATTGCAAGAACCTCGTCTATAAGGTTCTAAGAAGTAAAAATAAAGTACCAGAGAGACAAAAAGACTTTGCCAAGGAATAAAGTAGGAGTCATACCCTGGATTTTAATTTCCTAACTTTTATTACTTCACTTAGGAACAAAGAGTCAACTATCCTCAGATACACAGAAAAGACAATACATCTTGGGGATTTTGTCTAACTAACTTTTACCTCATCCAGACTTTTGCCTCTGATGAAAAGTCACTAAGGTAAATTCTCTGTTCCTTCATTTTATTTTTTTATTTCCACTCGCCTACTTCTCCCTGCTATTCCTTCATTTAAAGTAGCATCACACAAGGCTGACAAAAAATAATGGTCCAAGTTTTAATTTAGGCCACTGCTTATATACCTTTCAATAATACAAACAAAATACAACTATGTACTTTGAATTCACAAATATCTAGTTATTTACCCTCTTAGGATACTCATTTCAAGCCTAATAAAACTTTAATGAGACAGAAATTAATATACAGGGAAATTTAAAGAAGGACAAAACAACAAGTATTGATTACAAGGATTAATCCCTATATGCATCATCCCTGTTGAATTGGAGCAGGTGACGTCAGATGATAAGAACTGAGAAAGTGAAAATGGGGTTTATATTTATACTCTGTGAGGATCAAAACATCTCAAATGGGGCGCCTGGGTGGCTCAGTCCTTAAGTGTCTGCCTTCAGCTCAGGTCATGATCCGAGGGTCCTGGGATGGAGCCCCACATCGGGCTCCCTGCTCAGTGGAAAGCCTGCATCTCCCTCTCCCTCTGCTCTTCCCCCTGCTTGTGCTCTCTCTCTCTCACTGTTTCTCTGTCAAATAGAAAAATAAAATCTTAAAAAAAAAATCTCAAATGCTCAGCCCTTTATGAGAACCTAGAAGCAGAGCCATCATATAACATGTATTGACCATGGTTCCCGTAGAGATTGTGATGGTTTTTGAGAGCCATTGATGATTCTGCCTTGCACTTTCTCCCACTGGATATCTTCTAGTGCCTTTGCCCTCATCTGAAATGACTTCTCCCTTTCCCTCAGAAGTTCCACCTACTTCCAGATCCAGCTTAAACCTCTGCCCCTCAAGGCCTTCCGAAAATCACTCTCACCTCTAAGCTCCTTTTGTATGAAGTCTTCCAGTTCTTTGGAAATCAGTTGTGCGATGCCTAATGAGAGTTCTGAGAATGGATGCTTAACCTTTCCTTCTTATTTAATATTTTTATTACTTAACTTTTCACATATTTAAAACCCTTGAGGATATCTTACATTTCTTTTTGTTAACCTATATAGAAGGTGTCATTAAATATTTATTGATTTAAATTTATTCAAAACTATTCATCACCTTTTTTTCCAGTCATTTCAAAGTGTTGATTTAACAAACTTTAAAAAATGTAGATAAGGGGTGCCTGGGTGGCTCAGCCATTGGGTGTCTGCCTTCGGCTCAGGTCATGATCCCAGGGTCCTGGGATTGAGCCCTGCATCGGGCTCCCTGCTCCGTAGGAAGCCTGCTTCTCCCTCTCACACTCCCCTTGCTTATGTTCCCTCTCTCACTGTCCCTCTCTGTCAAATAAATTAATAAAATCTTAAAAAATAATAAATAAAATAAAAAAATGTAGATGAAAATAATAGTACTCCATTCCAAAACTACCTTCTAAACAACAAACTTTAGCTACTGCAAGTAATTTTTTTAAACTTTAGAATGCTCGCAATTCAAACAATACTGAAGATAAAGATAGCTAAAGAAATGTCTTGTAAGCAGGTTGAGAAGAGAGTTGATATGAGATATTAAAGGAACAAGAATGGAGATCCATGTTGGGCAGATAACAGATAACAAGAGGAAGTGGTAAAAGAAATCAACGTGAACAAAATTGGCAATGGAATGGAATGAACTGTTCTTGGCAGATATCCTCCCCTACCTAAGCAACTGCGGTAATTTCAGTGATTTCCTATATAGTAACAGAATTACGGAGTAAGAAATAGAATGCTCAGAATAATCAATGAGGAAATTAGTTTATCTGGGCCTCAATCCCTTCATCTGTAAAATGAATAAGTGGATACATGATTGCCTCAGGAGAGACAGCATGTGCAGAAGTTAAAAGTGCAGTGACTGTCATATAAAATGTTACCAATGGAGATAGCTAGGTGAAGGTATGTGAACTCCTTGTACTATTTCTGCAACTCCCTGAACGGCTGTAATTATTTCAAAATAAAAGTCTTTAAAAGTACAGGCTGTGGAACCAGACCACTGGGATTTGAATAGAGGCACAATCACTGGCCTTCGGTCAAGTCATTTAACCTCTCTGGATTTCACTTTGCTCATCTGTGAAATGAAGATAATCATAGTATTTACCTCATAAACTGTAGTGTGGATTAAATAAACTAATACATGTAAACTACTCACAACAGTGCTTGTCAAATAGTAGTCACTCGGTGGTCAGCCTTTATTGATGTGGTTATGATCTTTTCAAAATTATTCTAAGATAGTGTTCAGCTCTAAAATACACGTAAGCTATTGTTATCTTTGCGCTACTAATGTGGAGAAAAACAAACTAGTTTGAAAAAAGAGAATAAATCTTGGTAGCTATCAAGGCCAATGTTTTAGCTTGGTCACCTGCCTTCTCTCCATAAGTGAGGATTCAATGTCATATTTACATAGACAGACTTGCGTTTATTTTTTTCTGAAAAATGGATCTATCACAAAGAACCATGACTTTGGAAAGGAGTCTCAGTTTATAGTGGAGCCTGCGTTCCTGCTACACCAGGGTCATCTGCCACAGAACCATGCCCTGGTTTGAAAACTCCTTAAAACAGAAGATGTCACATTCTAGCTAACCTTTACGAGGACCTCAAAGATGTCAGGAAATCATCCTTGGCACGATTGACACTTAACTGCATCTTGTCACCATTGGATATAGAGGGTAAGTATTAGAACTTTACACCTGAAGACTGCTACTGGATCAGTCTGTTGTTCTCTTTAATTTCCTTATAGATACTATCTTTCAATTGTTTAATCATCTTCATTACTACTTTGTAGAGTTACTGTAAAGATTACATTAACTAGCATACATCAAGACACCCCTCTCTGTATGGGGCACACTGTAAGCACAAAATGCCTTTTTCTTCCCTTTCTAACCACGAACTAAACTAATTATCTCCATCAGAACGTGAGACAGTTGAGGTATTCGAGTTAATCTCATAATGAATATACAGGCAAGCTCACAAACCCCCAGGTTTTTATCTACTTTTTGGAGTTTTCAACAATTACGAAACCAGATCCTAATTGTTCTTCCCTGCCCACCCTAGTCAATTTTTATACAGATCCCAAATTTTAAGCTATTATGATGTCTTTTAAAGCTTAGATATTTTCAACTGAAATAGTTCAAGAAACATATACTATAAATAGACATCCTTTGTGAAAACTTTTTTCTTAAAATTATTCCTCGCCTCACCTAAACCTTATTCAGTCACATTCCACTTAAAATGTTTTTTGCTCTTCTTACAGTTACTGTAAATGTGCTCCTCCCTCCCTTTCAAAATGTGAAATCTTGTCAAAAAAGGAAGATTTTATAAAATCAAACACCTACAGTAATATTGCAACATGCTAGATTGTAACTGTGAGAGAAAACTAATTCAGTAAAAATGGTGTCTTGTTACTTCAGTTTGCAACTCTCCTGTCTCTTTTTCAATGATTTTTAAAGCCAGAACAGTCTGTATGCTTCTCACAATATCAGTGTTTTCAGCTGAATTTTCTCCTCCTATTCTTAAGATTCTATTCTGAAAGTGACAAAACATGAATGGGAAAAATACCAAAGCTTGATTTTTCAGATAACTACTACTTGAAGAGTAGTTTGGAAAATTCTGTTTTCATTTTCAGCCTCCCTCACCTCTTCAAAAAGAACCTGGTTTTTTGTCAAATGCTATGAGAGAATGGTTAAAAAGAACCTTTTGATTTGCAAGCCACTTTGTCCTCAAATGCCGCTACATTCCTGAGAATTTTTTTCCTTTAGTTCTGAGAATACAACAAAACCCAGTTAAAGTAGCAGGATTTCCTAACACAATGCTGCAAAACCCAAGTTCTGATCAAGATTACCGGCATACTCAATAGAATGAACAATGAGATTCTTATTAGACTGCTTTTCTTCTACAAGAGAAAAATACTTTTTAAAAAATCATCACTGGAGGGGCGCCTGGGTGGCACAGCGGTTTGAGCGTCTGCCTTCGGCCCAGGGCGTGATCACGGCGTTATGGGATCGAGCCCCACATCGGGCTCCTCCGCTGTGAGCCTGCTTCTTACTCTCCCGCTCCCCCTGCTTGTGTTCCCTCTCTCGCTGGCTGTCTCTATCTCTGTCAAATAAATAAAATCTTTAAAAAAAAAAAAAATCATCACTGGAGTGATGTTTACCTTAAAGAAATACTGTACTCAGGATAGAAGACACTTGTGTATTGGACCCACGCACCAACTTCCTCGTCAGCTGCCCTTTTTTTGGCTTCTGTTACTGAAAACAGATTAAATGATTCAAATCTTCTTACAGATACATGTCGCAGGCAATCATCCAGGTGCTTCTGCTTCAGAACCTTTGAAATAAAGCCAAATATCATGTTCATATGATATATACACAGGTTAGGGGTTCAAAGTTTAAGCGGTAAGGGGACGTTCATTTCCAAATATGTCAGGTTAGATAATGTAGACCAACCTCTTGCTGGAGGCGACTACAGATGATGGACAGAATACCTTTTTTTTAAAGATTTTTTAATTATTTATTTATTCAAGAGAGAGGGAGACAGTGGGAGAGAGAGAGAGTGAGAGAAAGTGAGCAAGGGGAGGAGCAGAGGGAGAGGGACAAGCAGACTCCATGTTGAGTGCAGAACCCAATGTGGGGCTCGATCCCAGGACCTGAGATTATGACCTGAGCCGAAACCAATAGTCAGATGTTCAACCAACTGAGCCACCCAGGCGCCCCTGGACAGAATATCTTAAAACATTATTTAAAGGTAGCAGAGAACAAAGAACAAAGCAGAGAACTAGTGAAGATTTACCAGTCTAATAACATAAAAAGGATATAAATCCAAAGAGGTGAGCTTGGCTTTTGCAATCACTTTCCTTGTGGGGACAGTGATCCAATTCCATTACAAAGAGCTAAGAAGACAAGCAGCACCTTTTACAGCCTGTGGACTTAGTGGATAAAAGCTGAATTTCAAAGCTTACTACCTAGGCAGGGGCAGGTATATTGTTCTGAGCCTGTCTCATGTGTGTATGTGTGTCTCTTTTAAGATAAATTGAATGAGTAATTTTGTTGGGGGTCACTGAAAACTGGGTTTTTAAGTATGGGAGAAACAAAGTGGTAAGATTAATGATGGTAAGCAAAAACTCTATAGCTCTGAATCTGAATAAAGTGTAACAGAAACTAAGGGTTATTTTATCTATTAAAACATTTGTAAAAACATATATATTTCCTACGTCTTACCACTTAAAAGTTCTAGAAACAATGACCAAACTAGTAGCAATGGATACACTTAATGCCCATATTGCTGTCTCTAAGTATTATTTTTCTGTTAAAACAAAGTAAGGCCCCTTGGAGAAATGGCATGAATTGTACAAATGAACCTAGGACACCCTGCATAAAAAATTAAGAGTTATATCAAAAGAACTCCAAAGCCAATTTGTTTTTGTTTTTGTTTTTTTAAAGATTTTATTTATTTATTTGACAGAGATAGACACAGCCAGCGAGAGAGGGAACACAAGCAGGGGGAGTGGGAGAGGAAGAAGCAGGCTCACAGCAGAGGAGCCTGACGTGGGGCTCGATCCCATAACGCCGGGATCACGCCCTGAGCCGAAGGCAGACGCTTAACCGCTATGCCACCCAGGCGCCCCTCCAAAGCCAATTTGAATGGGGTCCATTGGCCAAAGACGGGACAGTACGAGCATTAACAAAGGTAATAAATGTAATAGAATCGAAACATATGAGTTCATCAGGGTATTTTTTTGATCTTTAAAGGATGCTAGAGAACCAGCTTATTATTTGGAAAACTAGAAAACAAAGAGAAAGAATCAAGTATTTTTCTGTCTTTCCTATATGAACTGTAACTGAGAATATCCAAATAGATAAGGGGAAGTTTGTCCTTATAGTAGTATCCCAAGTAATAAATGAGGAAGGAATGACACAATTAGAATATCACCATTTTTCAACCTTCTCATGAATTCATGAACCTAGACAATCATCATCAAGAAGAGAAATAACCAGACACCACTGTGATTGCTGATGAAAGCATAGTCTACCATCATCTTGACCAACCAAACCAGACCAAGCCAAAAACATTAATCTGAATCTGATCAAGCCTCTATAGCTAGCAAATAGGAACTTACAGGAAAAAGGAAATTAGGCATCCCATTAAACATCATCATCAAGTATAATTACTAAAAATCAACAACCTAATAATCATAATCAAATGAAAAATAACTAAAACATTACCTAAAACACCAAATATATTGGAAAAGAAGCAATATACTTCTAAATAAATTATGAACCAAAAAAAAAAAGAAAATCCAGTAGAAATTGGAAAGTATTTTGAACTGAATAATAAAAACACATTTCAAGACATATGAAATGCAGATAAATTCGTGCTTAGAGGAAAATTTGTGGAAAGGCTAAAAATCAGTAAGCTAAGCATCCATTGCAAAAATTACAAAAAGAAGCAAATTAAGTTCCCTAAAAAAACAGAAATTAATAAACAAAAATATAGCTAGAAAGATTAAAAGAGCAAAAGTTGGTTCTTTGAAGAGATTAATAAAACTGACAAATCCTTGATAACACTAATAAGAAAAAAGAGAGAAAATATAAATATGAATGTGACAGGGAGATCACTACAGATCCGCAGGCATTAAAAAATAGCAAAGGGATATTATAAAAACTATGAATATTTGGATGAAATGGACAAATTCCTAGAATACAACTACCAAAACCGACACAAGAAGAGACAAAAAGTCTGACTAGCGCCAAAATATTTTAAAAATACAATGTTTAGGTCGGTAGGGGGAAGGGATAATTGGGTGATGGGCATTAAGGAGGGCACTTGATGTGATGAGCACTGGGTGTTATACACAACCAATGAACTGCTAAATTCTACCTCTAAAACTAATTTTAAAAATAAAAATACAATGCATAAATAAAAATTTTACCAAAGAAAACTCCAGGCCTAGATTGCTCATCAGCAAATTACACCAAATTTTTAAGTAAAAATTAATGCATGTCTTACCACACTCTTCACTAAATCTTTAACCCTATGGGATAGATACTAATCACATGAGAGAGGAAAGAAGGGGATATTAATTTGCTGAACATCAGAGAACTAGGAAAAGGCAAAGAATCATGCTGTTTCTTTCAGCACTGGTAGTTTCAAACATATGGCATCGTGTTTTAATTTAAATCATATTGTGAAATATTCCCTTAATCGGATTAAATCAAGTATTAGACCTCTAGGTAAAATTATTCATTCTATAGGTGTTCGTGAATATGTGTGTAATGGTCATTGCTACTTTTTCACCTGTCCTACATCCCTTCCTCTTGGGAACTGCCCTCCCTCACTCTATGAAATAATGATGGGATTGTTATCTTCCTTGACACAGGGCGGGCTAATGTCCCAGGTAGCCAGAGTGCCTCATTCTCCTGGACCCAACAACTGGCCCAAGCTTGGCCTATTAGAGACATTTAATGGACATTATTTGGTTGTTGGGGAAAAGGGTCATTTCTTCTGGATCACTAGTTGAGCACATGATGAAAGCCTGTAGTTGCCAAAAGCCATCTTTGCTATCAGGTAATGAGACCCAACAAAGAGGAAAACAGAATACTATACAAAGCCTCTACCAATATTGATCCGTAGTCTTCATCTGATTAAAGTGAGCGCTAGGCTCAAAAGTCAGCAATTTATCATGTGACCTGGTATCAAATGATGAACTAGATCAACGGGGTTTTTTATTTTAAAAAAAAGGTGAATTACCAAACCAAAAAAATATATTGAACAGTTCACTTCACAGAAGTGAAGGACCATTAGATAGCACTGAAGCCCTATGGGGTAAGGGAATGACAGAACTGTGAAGAAAAAAACAAGCAGATACAAGCAGATGCCCCTAAGAGAGAGAGCTGCATCTCTCTATCACTGTTTAGATTCCTGAGCTTTCCAGTTCTGGACACATACAAGATGTGGATGGTCCATTTGAGACATATTTACTAAGCACCTACAGATGTTTAATATACATGGGAGATTAGATTTACTATGGAAAAACATTCACTTCCTTTCTTGCCCCTTCAAGGAAAGAGTATACTCTGCCCTTTGATTTTAAGCTTGGCCAAGTATCTTACTTTGGCCAACAGGATGTTAGCAAGGGCTTAAAATGTGTTTCTGTGGTTGCCCTTGCTCTCTTATATCTCTGCCATCCGCAGGAGAATATGTCAGCCAACCGGTACAAGGATTAGAACCAGTCTGCTGATGACAGCCTATGTCAGTCAACTCCCAAGAGGCCCACAGACGCACAAACAAAATAAATGCTCTCTGCCATCTTAATGTCGTAGTTGTTTGTTACTCATTAACAGCTAACTGATAAAATACACTGAGGACTTAATACTATGGGCCACTTAAAGCCTGTTACTCTCAGGCTTTCCACAACACTTAATATCTGCTAAATAAACAACTAGCCAGACACCGCACAACGTGCAGAGGATGGAGATCAATAAAATACCATCTTTTCCCAGGGAGAACTCCCATTCTAGTAAGTTACATGAACTCTGAATAAATGATCATAAAATGATAATGGGGTTCACCGGTAGAGTGAGCAGAGGGTCTAACTCAGCCCGGAGGAGTCAGGAGAGTCTTCACAGAAAACATTAAAATGTAGTTCTGAAAAATGAACAGTCATTTAACAAGTAGGAAAGAAGATAAGAAGACTCTAAGCAGAGTACACATGTGTACCAAAACATTAAATGCCAAAACATGAGGAGTACAAATGGCAGCCATAGCTAAAGCTTGTCCTGGTTCTGATGTAGACAGCAACTCAGAATGAATACGTGTGCTGGTCAACTGGAGTTCTTACTATACTAAGAATCACTGAAATCATCACAATAAGATTTGATTAATTCAAGGCCCTATTTGGCTACACTGATAATTCAACTTTAACCATTTTACTGTAGAAAGTTTCTATAATGATCTGTGAAGACATGCATTTGTTATCCTATAATTTTGTAACAATAACAAAACCGGATCAATAATGCTTTGAGAAATGATCACTGAGTTATGTCATGACACCATATAAGAAGCTGATTGGAGACAACTGGAAACAAAGTAACCCTCATATAAGAAGCTGATTGGAGACAACTGCAAACAAAGTAACTCTCAAAAAACTAAACACATTCTCAAATAAAGTGGCCACTGCTGGAAAATTCTTCTCGAAATAGAACAGTCAGAAATGTAAAGTGTCCTCTTGATTCAAGTTTTCAGGAGGAAACCTCAGCAGAGGCACAACACTGGTGTTCAAAACAATAAACAGATTTTATTTCAGGAAGTTTGGAAGGGGAGAAGTTGGAAAGAGGGTCGGCGATGTCAAATCAGGAATGTGTCAAGCTTGCATACAAGTGAAGTTACCAGCAACAGCAGCAACTCTTAAATACAAGAAAATAACCGTCATTAAACAAACCAACACACCCGGACCAGACCACATTGGACACCAAGAATCTCGCTGATCACTTCAAACTACAAGATCAACATGAAAACTTCACATCCCAGTAAAAGAGACAGCTCTTAAAACACCTTCCACACTCCGCTGTACCGACCGCACGTGCAACGTCACAGTCCCAACACACTCAACCACGCTGATCTCCAAGAAAAGGGCCAAACTTTGAACCAGACTCAGGCAGACAGATAAGAAGCAAGAAGTAACCCGGGGGAAAAGTAAAACAGAAGCAGGAAAGAGAAGCAGCATAGGATGGGGAGCAGCGGTCCCACCAACTGGATTGGCGAGCAAAGAGAAAAGTCCCCCAGATGCAGACACATATCCAAAAGAAGATCTACTTCCATCTGAGTTTCCCAGGAACTCCGCGTTGGCTGCCCCCTCCCTGCCCTACCCTAATTCCTCCCTTTTGGTGGGACCCTTAGTAGAAGCAAGGGGGCGCTTCTCAGGTGGCTCCTGGCAAAACTACAAGGGAACTCCCGGAGCTGCCAAGAGGAGAGTCGCGGCCGGTCGCTCGCCTCGTACCTGCGAGGGAAGTGACCAGATGCAAAGGTGAGGCGAGTGGACTCTCCCTTACCTGCCGCAGGAGCTTCCAGCGGGCGGCTCCCAAGGGCTCCGAGACTTGAAGCCCGCGAGAGGCGCCGCCGCTTGCTGGGCCTTCACCCACAGCTCGCTCAGCCTCGCCAGCCTGGGCGTCCGCGACCCGCGACTCCATCCCGTTAAAGTCGCCTATACCCCGAGTTGTCACGACCACAGCTCTCCCCTGCCAGGACCTGCCGACTTCTTCCCAATCAGGACCTGTGAGCCGGACCTCCCTCCGACCGCCCTAGCGCGCGCACCCTCCCCGAATTCCGCATTTCCGGTATTCGCGTCTCCTTGGCAACCAGGGCAGCGCGGCTCGCGTCATTGCACCATTTTTGCTGGCGGCCATCTTTAGTGAGGGCGGGCCGAAAAATAAAGGAGTTGTGGCAGAACTCGCGGGACACTGGCTCCTCTTTTTCCCTTGTCCCCTGCCTCATCTCGAGCGCAGAAGACGAGCAAAGACCGAAAAGGCTTAAAACTTTCAGGGTTTTAAAAAACCCACGTGTAGGAGAAGACGCTCATGACCACAATAAACATGGCGAAATCTGCTTAGGGTTGGTGCTTGACTGGGGTTACGCACACCGGCGTGCTGCAAACCAGCTCTGGGCGGCCCTGGATAGGTTGTAGTTCTGCGCGTTGCAGAACGCAGACTTCGGCTGGACGCGACTGAGGTAACACCAGTGCTCCTTCCCGAAAGCTTCTGGTTCTCGGACGTGCCCTCTCTCGTTTCGGTGTGCAGAGCCCCGCCGACTGTCCTTCAACTTGCGTACGTATGGAGGGACATACTGTGTACAAGAGGGATTCTCCCCATTTTCCCCTCACCCAGTCACGCCTCAGTCCCCTGGTCCTCCCTTTTTGCCTGACGTCCCTTCTCCGCGTGGCACAAACTGCTGCCACCCCATTCCCCCAGTCTCCCTGCGCTCACTTCGCCTCATCCCTGGGGTGGAGAGTTGCACCGGGAAAACGAGTAGGTTCCCCCGGGAACACCCATTCGTCTTCCCCCACCCCCATCCCTAGCCTTGCATACTGTTTTCTCCCTGCGGATGAAAGATGGATGGATTGAGACTGCCGGAATGGGTATAATTTTTTAGGTCCTTTCGGGTCCCTGTTACAGGGCCTTCGCGGGCGGGGGTTGGGGATGGTTACTGTTGGCTACTTACCTCTTTCCCCCCTCGCCCTTTATTTTGCTGCGACACAGAGATGGGGGGGGGGCGCGGAGGCGTCGTAGAGGATTAGATCTCTAGTAAATCTGACGCAGTATTGTACCTTTGATACCGAGGGGCGTTTTGTGGAAGATTTCCATGGTGACATGCAACAGTGTGCAAGATACTTTGATTTCTCTTACAATAATAGTAGCCAGCGTTTATTGAGTGCACACTACGTGCCAGGCACTGTATAAGATCTTTACAGAAATTGTCTAATTTTATTCTTACAACAACTCCATAAGGTAAATGGTATCATTATCTCAGTTTTGCAGATGAAGAAACTGAGGCACAGGTGGTGAGTGCCGAAGGGACGACCTGAACCCTGGTGTCTCTCTTAACTACTTACTAACTTACTAGCCTTGCTTTGATGGGTTAATGAGAACCATCTTTTCAACAGAAACCAGGGGCTCACATTTTATTTGTTCATCCTGAAGTGATGTGTTTTGTTTTAACTAAAGAGCTAAATATCTTTTCAACGTTGAGTCCAGTTGTTGTTACGTCCAAGATTTGGAGCCAACCAGATTGGACTTTTTGCTCTGCTACTTTTCTGTCCAAGTGACCTAGGGCATTTGCCAAAACCTCCCAGAGCCACAGCTTGCTCATCTGTAAAATGAATGTTACAATGGCTACTCTATCAGGTCATTATGAAGTTTAAATTAGACAAAGTACTTAAAAGTGTCTGGCACTAAGCACTCAACAACTCCTCTACCTTTATTAAGTAAGTCGGCTTTTCCAGTTTATCCTTCATATACATACCAGAGATACGTTCTGGATTTGCTAAGATCAAAGCCTTTTTGACTTTTAATGCCCTCAAGAGTTCTGGAGGTGCCCCCATTAAGTCTGTGTGTTTGTTTGCAAATTTTTATTTATTTATTTATTTATTTATTTATTTATTTTTGTTATTTTTTAGTTTGCCCCATGTGTACCAGAATCTGTGCTGCATAGTTTGAGCCTGATAGGATTGACTTTACAAATGAGACATTTAAGTCACGTCTGCCAAGAAGTGTGATTTGAATAAAACTTTAACTTACACAAGTTTTCAGGTGTTTTTAACCTGAGTTATCAGCTGTCTGCAGTTAACTCATAACCTGAAGGGTGGATGGCCCTGAAGGGGAGGGATAAGAACTGCGGATCTTAGATACTCTGAGGACCCACTACTGTGTAATCCTACCTATGAAATCATGTGCTGACAGCCCCAAAGCGAGCATAAACCAGGGACTCTGATATCATGCAGCAGAAGAGCAAATTATTTCTCCAGGCTTTGAAGTATAGTATTCCTCGCCTTGGGAAATGCATGCAGAAACAGCACTTGAATCACTGTAACTTCGCTGATCATTATTACAATAGAATAAAATTGAAAAAATATCACCTAACCAAGTGTCTGCAGAATAAACCCACGATATCAGAGTTAGCAAGAAACATCCCAAGTCGGAGCTTCTCAAGTAAGGTATGGACTTTTTAAGTTAACCTATTTGTAGGTCATTAAGATTAATTTTAGTTTAAAGATAAAGGATGGGTAAGATATCAGTTATTAACTTTCTCAGTAGTTCTAGTTTGATTTTTAAAATGTTAAGACTCAATTGTCTGTAGTTCAATTTAAGTATAAAAGAATATATGCATATATATTTGTACAGTTATAATGTAATATATAAAGATATATATTGAAAATGATTCACTTTTGGAAATCCTTATGCCGACCAGTGCATTTCAAAGTATAATTCAGCTTTCTAAAATTCCTAGAATACCATAGCTTTTAACAAAATCTAATAATCTGTTTTATAAATCTCAAATTAGTAAACTTTAGTAACTCCGTGTGTGTTAATTCTTTGTTTAAAAAAAAAAATGAGGGGCGCCTGGGTGGCACAGCGGTTAAGCGTCTGCCTTCGGCTCAGGGCATGATCCCGGCATTATGGGATCGAGCCCCACATCAGGCTCCTCCGCTATGAGCCTGCTTCTTCCTCTCCCACTCCCCCTTTGTGTTCCCTCTCTCGCTGGCTGTCTCTATCTCTGTCGAATAAATAAATAAAATCTTTAAAAAATAAAAAATAAAATAAAATAAAAAAGAAAAAAAAAAAGAAAAAAAGGCTTGCATTTTTGGCCAGTTGGGTCCTTCAGGAAGATGCGTTCAGACTATTGTACTTCGGCCAGACCCCAAGCTGTGGGCCTGACCTCAACCTTGAGGACCTGATTGCCATTATATGTAGAGTCACCACACATTCTCTTTGTGTGGGACAGTCCCAGTCTACACCTGTTGTTCCTGTGTAATTATTAACAGTGTCCCCTTACCTCTCAAAAATGTCATGGTTAGGATGGTAAATTATATAGTCATCCTACTGATTAGAGATTAAGCTGTCTATTTATGCTGCTGCCGCCTCCCTACCATATACTTGTTGTGTTCCTTAGGCTCATTAAATTACATTTGGGAGTGATACTTTCGCAGTAATTTACCATATTATTTTAATATTTCAGTTTCTGGTTTAAATTGTTTTGTTGCATACTGATTTTTTTCTTTTTAGTTTGTTTTGACGACCTCATTTTTTTATTGTGGTAAAACACGTATCACATAAAATTAGCCGTTGTAATCACTTTTAAGCGTATAATTCAGTGGCATTCATTACATTTACAATGTTGTACAGTCATCACCACTATTTCTAAAACCCTGTCGTCACCCAAAAGAAATGTATCCATGAAACAATAACTCCCCACTGCCTCCATTTCCAGGCCCCTGATAACCTTTAATCTATTTTCTTTCTCTATGAATTTGCCTATTCTAGATAATTCACGTAGTTGTAATCGTGTGGTATTTATCCTTCTGTGTTTGGCTTATTTCATTTAACGTGTTTTAAAGGTCCGTCCGTGTTGTAGAATACATCAGAACTTCATCGTCTTTATGGCTGAATAATATTCCATTGAATGTGGATACCATATCCATTTTGTCAATGGATACTTGAGTGGCTTCTTCTCTTTTAAAAATTATATTTTTTTCATCTTATTGGATTCTTTTTTTTTCCCCCAAGGTTTCCTCTTAGCTCATGCTCATGGGTTTTGGTTTTTTGTCTGTTTTTTGTTTGTTTTCGCTTTTAACTTTTTATCTGTGGTTCTTAGACTTTTTTACTCTTTACGTCTTAGTCTTTCAAATTATTTTTCTTTTTATAGTATCTTGGCTTAGTTTAACACATTTATTCTTTCTTTACTCAGAAATTCTTCATGTCTTTTATTTCATTATTACCTTTTGTGTGTGTGTGCAGCTTTATTCTACTTAAGAAACATAAACTTTAAATTTTACCTATTCAAAAAATTTTGGGTCTTTAGGTCATTTTATTTTGCACTTCGTTTGGAACATTTTGTCATCTAGTACATTTATCTTGAGTCTTAGTTTATAAATAGTAGGCAGGAATTACCGGCAGACTGACAGCTGAGATTAGCTCACAGCCTGAACAGGAGGTTGACTATTTTTTTCCTACATTTGTCCCTAAAGCAACTTTCCAATTCTCTTTCATAGATTCTTGTCACCCAGAAACTTTAACCTGACTCAATAGCTCTTTTAGTAACTCTTTCACCTGAAAAACCGGTCCCACTTTCACATGTGGTACATCAGTCATTTCTTCTATGAGAAATGAAAGCTGTGCTGTCTATCTTTTATGATCACTGGGACCCAGGGATGCTATGAAGAGACCTATAAACAATGCACATTTTCTTTCAGTAAGCATACACTCAGTTCCAACTTTGTTCGCTCCTACAGATATAATAAAGTAAAAAAAAAAAGTAGTTGGTGCCTATAGGCACATTCAAATATATCTGCCATGATAATGGAGAAAAGTAGAAGATTTGAGGGAAGATTGAAGAGATAGAATCAGTCAAACTTCATCATTATAGGGTGATTCCATTTTGTTGGGGACATCTTAGTGGACAAATAGTGAATATAGGATGATAATCCCTCTTCTGTTTGGATTCTAAAATTCAAAAGCCTCTTAGAAAAGTTGTTTTTAACTCAACCCCCATTCCCCACAAACACACAAAGCTATTATGGTCTTTATCCCACTTAATAGATGTTTTGCTTCAAAATCTTCCTGTGTTTCATTACAGGGTAGTGTCTCTGTCACCTTCCCCCTCCCCGCTTTACCCAGATAGGCACCGTGTTAACTTAACAAAATCATTAAATTCCAAAGCACATTTAGGTCATCATTATATTTCAGTTGGACTTGTCACAGTCACAAGTATACCCTTCTTGTTACTTAGATCTTAAGAGTGAGGAAGGAAAAGGGGCGCTTGGGTGGCTCAGTTGGTTAAGTGTCCAACTCTCGATTTTCGCTCAGGTCATGATATAAGGGTCACGAGTTCGAGCCCCGTGTCACTTCCGGTGCTGGGCCTGCAGCCTGCCTTAAGATTCTCTCCCTCTGCCCTTCCCCCCCACCCCACACCAAAAAGAAATTTAAAAAAATGAGGAAGGAGAAGGAATAAATGTAATTCACTACTAAGGTGGAGATTTCAATAAGTTGAATATATGAGTGTGGAATTTGGGAAGAATTATCCATATGTAGGTAGAGGCCATAAGAACCATACTATATTTAATTCTGTGCTATTAATATATTGTTTTGAACTTTCTCTCATTAGACTGTGAAATCCACAAAGACAAGAATTTTATAATGCGTATCTTTGTATGTCCAATATATGGCCTAATGACTTCCTCATAGTAGATAAGTAGTAAATGTTTGTGGAATGAACTTATAGTTGAATGAATAAATTTTTTATTTTCACGTAATTATAAATTTTATTATTGGAAGAAAGACACCAGAAATCATCCAGTCTGAGTTCTTTCTGTGATTTGTTTTAAATTCATTTTTATATATGGTGTGAGGGGTTGGGATCCACCCTCATTCGTTTGTAGAAATATGTCTGGTTATTCCTGCGGTGTTTGTTGAAAAGACTATTCTTTTTCCATTGAATTGTGTTCACACCATTGTCAAAAAATCAGTAAATGTAAAGGTTTATTTCTGAACTCTCAGTTCTAGCCTGTTGATCCGTATGTCTGTCATTATGCCGGTACCACACTGTCTTGATTGCTGTAGCTTTGTGTAGTAAGTTTTGAAATCAGAAAGTGCATGAGCTCTTTCTTTGCAAATGAAAAAACCAGAGCCACAGTCCAAGGTTAAGTAAAAAAATTAGCAGAGTCAGAACTAGACATCAGGTAACCTGATTCCTAGTATCTTTCTTTCTTAGCACCTTTTATTATAAACTGTTACAAATACTAACAAAGTCAATACCATAATAAATACCCATGTACTCACTACTTGGTGTGATTTTTCTTAACTGGAAAAATAACATATATTTGAAGACTCTTGTATACTTCCTGTATCACATTCCCTAACCTCCCCAGCGGTGATCATTGTCCTTAATCTATCTTTCCATGTGTGTTTTTATCTAAATTGCACATGTATTTGTATCCACAGATGACATATAGGAGTGTTTTACATGTTTTGAAACTTTATATATTATACATACAATTGTATAACTTTTGTTCAACTTACGATTTTGAGATTACACATTAATATGTGTATTGCTAGTCTGTTTAGTACAACTACTATGTAGTATTCCATTGTTTAATATATCACAGTTAATCCATTTTCTTTGGACAGGCATGTAGATTTTCTCCAATTTCCAGATTACAAAACAAAAGCTGCAAAACATGATCTTATATGTATCTCCTTAATCATATGTGCTAGACTGTTTCTAGATTCTTATACCTAAAATTAGAATATGCTGATGTTTCATTTTCAAATTAAGTTGATAAACCATCTTAAATGCAAACAAGGAATATATGAGAGTTCTATTTATATCTCACTTGTATTATCAGACCTGTTCCTTTTTGCCCTTCCAACAGATAAATGTGTCAAGTATTTCATTGTTTAATATTCATTGCCCTGATTAATAATGAAGTTGAGCTTCTTTTCTGTGTTCATTAACTCCTTTGGTTTTATCTTGAATTACTTAGTCATATGCCTTGACCATTCTTCTTATTGGGTTTTCTTTTTCTTACTGATTTGTGAAAGTTCTTTAGATGTCCGTTGTCTTTTATACTGTAGATACCTTTTTTGTAATTTGTGCTATGTCTTTTCACTTTGTTTATGTCTTTTGTTTAAATAGGTCTTTACATTTTTGTTTTATGCTTTCATTCTACTCAGCAGTTATTTGTTGAACACTTATGCACCATTCTAGCAATCTGATATGTAGCAGTGAGCAAAGGGAACAAAATCCCTGCCTTCATGAAGCTTACCATTCTAGTTGAGAGAAGGGAGAAGAAAACGAAACATATGAATGAAACAAAGTATGTCAGAGTCAGTAGGTACAGTGAAACAGAAAATAAGACAAGGAAAGAATGAACAGGCCATATGGAGATTGTTATTTTAATAGGATGGTCAGGGAAGGCCTAACTGAAGGTGACATTTGAGCAATAGCTTGGAGGAGGTGATTGGGCATAGGGCATAGCAAGTTCTAAAAACTGAGGTAGGAGCAATCCAGTCAGGTTCAGGCCGTATCAAAAAGGCCAGTGTGGCTCAGAGTAAGCGTGCATGGGAGGAGTGTAGTAGCAGATGGGGTCATCAAGGTCGGTAGGCCATTGCAAGGATTTTCACTTTTCCTCTTGAGTGAGATGGAAAACCATTGGAGGGCTTTGAGTGAAGACGTGATATGATCTGACTTTAGGCTCACTGTAGCTCTTTTGTTGAAAATAGCCTGTGGAAGACAGAAGCAGAAACAGAGCATTTAGGCTTTCTCCTTATCCAAAGGAGAAAGGATAACTGTACAGACAAAGTAGTACCAGTACAAGAGTAAGAAGTGGTTAGATTCTGGATAGATCTTGCAAGTGGAATTGAAAGGATTTGCAGATTGCTTGGTTGTATCAAGAGAGAAGGACAGAGAAGACTGTGGTTTTAAGCCTTGAGCAGCTGGAAGGACAGAATTGTCATTTATCAAGATAGGAGTGATTAAAGAACCAGAGTTTTTGAGGGGAGAAGGTACATGGGGAGATTGGAAGTTCAGTTTGGGACATTTTTCGACATACCTATTAGCCATCCAGGTAGAAGTGTTGAGTAGTCACTTGGATAAACGGGTTCAGCTTGTGTAGGGGAAAGGTTCAGTGTGGAAATACAAATTTGGGAGTTCTCAGCATATGAATAGCATTTAAGGTCATGAGGCTGGATGAGATCACCAAGGCAATTAGTACAGACTGTAGATGAAGAAGTGATCCAGGACATGCTGATGTTAAGAAGCCAGGGAGTTGAATAGGAACTGCTAACAAGACTGAGAAGGGCTAGTGAGATAGGAGGAAAACAGTAAGAATGAGGTGTCCTGGAAGTCAAGTGAAGAAAAGTGTTCTTGGAAGGAGGAAGTTATGAACTGTGTCCTGATGCTTATAGGTCAAATAACACCTTACCTAGAATAACATTTGTGTTCTGCAGTGCTGTGGCCATCCGTGACCTTGACAAGAGCAGTCAGTGGAATGAGAAGGGCAGAAATCTTAGGAGTGTCAAGAGAAGGGAGGAAAGGAATTGGAAGCAGGGGGCATAGAAAACAATTACCTCTCTTCATTTAACAATCACTTTTGAATAATGAAACAGCAAATATAACTAGATATTTTAAAGGAGTATAATTAAGGTTATTGAGAAGTGTTTCATGGATACTAAATAAGATGTGTACTAATATGAATACACTTCACGTGTGTTAATTACAGATTTAGTATGGTCTACACTGTGTAAAGCAACAAAGAAGCCATTTATCAAGTCAAAGAAGTTCCTAATTTCTCTAAATTCTCTATTCCTAATTTAAGGTTTTATCATTTTTTTAGTGTCTTGATTATTTTCTATTTTTTTCTGCATTAATGGAAATGGCCCTAAGATTTATCTCCTTTATTTGTGTTAGATTACATTAGTAGATTTGAACTACTAATGTTGAACCAGCCTTTCATTCTTAAGATATATCCTACTTGGTCACATGGGGATTTACTATTACTGTTACTATTTTTCGTTTTGTGCTTTTTTAAAAATACATTTATTCATTGTATTTTTAGTTTTTTTTTTTTTGTCCATGTTTCACAGTAAGATTGATTTTTAATTGTCTTATGTTGTCATTGTCCATTTTTGGTGTCAAAGTTAGATTTGCCTCATAAAATAAGTTGAGTACTTTTAAATAATTGACATTTCTTAGCATATGAAAAGATTATCTGTTCCTTGAAGATTTAAGAAAGCTACTTTGGGGGGCGCCTGGGTGGCACAGCGGTTAAGCGTCTGCCTTCGGCTCAGGGCGTGATCCCGGCATTATGGGATCGAGCCCCACATCAGGCTCCTCTGCTATGAGCCTGCTTCTTCCTCTCCCATTCCCCCTGCTTGTGTTCCCTCTCTCTCTGGCTGTCTCTCTCTGTCGAATAAATAAATAAAATCTTAAAAAAAAAAAAAAAAGAAAAGAAAGCTACTTTGGAAAGCGTCTGGGTTTGGTGTCTTTTTTAAGAAAAGGACACTTAATTACCAGTTTAATTTCTTTGATAGTTACTGGCTTATGCAGCTCTTCTGTTTTTATCTGTTTGGGTAATTCATTTATTTTCTGGAAAATGATTCATTTTATCTGTTTTCAAATATATAGGCATAAAGAACTTTATTGTGTTTTTTTTAATCTGTATTATATCTGTAGTTACACCACATTTTTCATTTCTAATATTCTTTTTTTAATCACTCTTGTCTTCTTAGTACATTTATCAGAGGACCAACTTTTTTTTAATATAAAAAATCAACAACAAACTTTATTTTGTTGATCTTCTCTAGTTTCTTCGTCCATTTCATTGAAACAACTTTATTCCATTTCTTCTACTTCCTTTAGGTTTACTCTCTTTTTGTCTTCTTTTTTTTTTTTTTTAAAGATTTTATTTATTTATTCGACAGAGATAGAGACAGCCAGCGAGAGAGGGAACACCAAGCAGGGGGAGTGGGAGAGGAAGAAGCAGGCTCACAGCGGAGGAGCCTGATGTGGGTCGATCCCATAACGCCGGGATCACGCCCTGAGCTGAAGGCAGACGCTTAACCGCTGTGCCACCCAGGCGCCCCTCTCTTTTTGTCTTCTGAAGTTGAAATGCTTCATGTTATATTTCAGGGGTCCTATAATGTCAGTTTGTCCCACTATTAATGTGTAAAGCTTGATAATTTTGGTTAAGGTGATCATTGCTGGTTCTCTCCATAAGTAAAGGGAGCCTTATTCTCTTTGCAGTTACTAAGTAATCAGTAGGGTAGTACTTGGTACTGTATTAGCATTGTGTTACTCAACATCATTTCACCTAATAAGTTTAACAACCATTGATGATCTTTACCCTAATCATTTGTCACTGGGGTTGCTAATGATTTTCTGATTCTGTTATTTCTGTATTTATTTGCTGATATTATTCTGTAAGGAGTTTTCTTTTTTGTTGAAGCCTCTTTTTTAATTCTGGCTTGGTGTGTTTGGGGAGTTTTTTGTTGTTTGTTTTGGCTTATTTTCAGAATATGAATTTTAATATTTTTCAAGGTAGTATCAGTTACAATCCTTATTCTTTTTGATGTTCAAATTGTCCCAAATGTAGGAACCTCTACAAACTGGCCCTTTTAACACATCTCCATTAAGCTTTGGGCATTTCCTTGCTTTCTGACAAGCCTATTTTTTTACTCTCCTGCCCTGGACTTGGAATTAGCCATTTATTAATGGTACCATCTTGACTAAAAGCTGTCCAGTGTGTTTCTACTGTGCAGTTTTTGTCTTTAGAATTGATTTTTGCCATAATGAAGTTTATATATTTCATCCTCCTGTTTCATAAGTTTCATTGTTAAAGTGGTTTTATCGTAGTTCACCTGGAAGGTGGGAAAGAGTGCCTTTTTCCACTAATGGAGTGATACTTTTCATGTAACCTCAAAATTTTAAGTTAAAGCTATCCTCACCTGAGTTCCATTAGGTAGTATATGCTCTTTAAACCAGAATATTAAGGTATTAAGATACTTGGCTAAAATAGATAGGTTTAGCTGTGTACTCTAATTATATTGCTAAATGGCATTGAAATGAAAACTTAAAATACCCAGTGGGTATTGCTGGGACAGAATTAAAACCAAAAACAACTTTGATATTGACTATTTTGGATTTATGGATATTATGTAAAATCTCCATTTTCCTGGGAGTCGTTCCTTTTGAGGAATTATTTATAAAGCTCTGAATTCTACTTCTATTTTATTAAGGCAGTTAAAAGTCCTATTGCCTGGGCGCCTGGGTAGCACAGTCGTTAAGCATCTGCCTTCGGCTCAGGGCGTGATCCCGGCGTTCTGGGATCGAGTCCCACCCACATCGGGCTCCTCCGCTGGGAACCTGCTTCTTCCTCTCCCACTCCCCTGCTGTGTTCCCTCTCTCGCTGGCTGTCTCTGTCAAATAAATAAATAAAATCTTTTTTTTTTTAAAAAAAAAAAAAGGTCCTGTTGCTTGCAGGGTTATTTTGGTTCAGATAAGCTCAGTTTGTTTGGATTTTTGACCCAGAAAAAGGTTAATCAAGAAGTAAAATAAATTGAGCTAAGAGGACAGGTATTATTCCCAGTTCTGTTGCCTTAGCCCTGCATTGGCCATGGCTCTATAAGAATGGGTATTTTTTTTAAAAAGAAGAAGAATGGTTATTTAAAAGTAACAGGCCTAGCTCCCTGACACAGAATGTGCTAGAAACTGCAAGGTGGACAGAGGTACTCTTCATAGCTGTCCTGACTCTACTTCAAAAGTTCCAGTGGAATTACAGAACAAATAAGCAATGTTATCTGGAAATGAAAAGGTAGTTCCTATTGCTAAGTTGTAGTTTCAGGATAGATTTCTAGTGATCTTCTAATTTGTGTTTCAGATGTTATTTGGAAATTATTGATACAGGTAGTTTACCTCACTACTCTAAAGATCACCTCTAAGTTTTGTGAAAATGCTAAGAAATAAATGAAAAACATATGAGCCTCCAGGATTGGATTTCAAATGATTACTCAAGGATGCTAAGCATATGATTGAAGTAGAGACTGAATGACTTGGACTACCATAACAACAGTTGTTCCTAAGTGGACTCTAATCCAAATCATAAAGTATCTCAAAAAGTCCAAAGGAAAAACTTTGTGGAAATGATTGTTTTTCCATTTAATTTGTTTTGGTGTTATTTCTATTTTGTTCTTGTGTTTAATTTTAGATTGTAAGCTCTTTGTGATATAAACTGTATTCATAGCTTACATTCTCAACAGTGTTGGTAAAGTATCATGGACACACTTGTGCAATAAATATTTACCAGCTGTTAGAGATCCTTACCAACAGCTTAGTGCCCCTCTGGCACAAATCACTGTGCAGTTGTCATCTTTGGCAGAAAGCTGATGTTGAAAATCTTGGCTAGAATTCTTTTGCTTAACCAAGGCAAACCTGTGAAGTGTTGAATTAGTGAACCTCTTTTTTTTTTTTAAAGATTTTATTTATTTATTTGACAGAGAGAGAGACAGCCAGCGAGAGAGGGAACACAAGCAGGGGGAGTGGGAGAGGAAGAAGCAGGCTCATAGCAGAAGAGCCTGATGTGGGGCTCGATCCCATAACGCCGGGATCACGCCCTGAGCCGAAGGCAGACGCTTAACCGCTGTGCCACCCAGGCACTCCTAGTGAACCTTTTTTTATTTTGATAACTGAGGTTTTTGCCTTATCCAAATTTTAATAATTTATGTGGCATTTACATGTTCACCAGAGGTCACCTAAAGTTCTTAGCTTATTGCATCCAATAGGATATTGAGTGCTTCTTTAGCTTTTATCTATATCTCTACTCATGTTCATTAATTGTCCATTATTTTTTCTTATTCTGTTTATACAGTGAACGTATTATTTTTTCCTTAAACTTAAAAAAAAGTTCTGTTCTTATAAAGTATTAATTAACCTTTTGATCTGATAAACAGTTCTATTTGGGGGATTCCTTATCCCCACAAGAGAAGAAAATTATGGCTAATGAAGATATAAAATAAGACATGTTTCTTATAATTCTTTCTGTGAATAAAAATAATAATGAACATTTATTAATAAAAATAATCTCTTCCTCTCCCTTTGAAATTTCCCTCGTTTTAGGAGGCATTATACTTTATAAAACTCAGTAAACATTTTTTTCTAACTCTTCCCCTGACTACTAAATATGTAAGCATCCTTTCCTTTATTGCCTAATTTTGTATACATCTTTCTGATAGTATATCTACATATTTTCCAGTGCTTCTTAGTGCTTCTGCACCTTAAGGACTTAAACGTGGTAACTGATAGTATAGCCATCAGGTGTCCACCTTATTTTCTTTGTTCACATTTTGAAATGAAAAAGAGCTTAAAAAACAGCATTTATTGAGTTTAGGAAAGCATTTAAGATCTGTGAAATGCATATTATTTCATAAGTATAGACCTACCATTGTAGTACTTGCATGAAAAGGAAATAGGGATGATCTCTAAAAAGCAGAGGTTTTTCTCTCTAGTTTGAAATATGATCATACCAATAAAATTTTTTCCAGGATTTTCTGCCTATTAAACAAGAAAACGAAAAATCACTTTCAAAAAACATGGATGTGTTTGAAAAAGTGAGAACAAAATTAGAAACACAGCCACAAGAAGAATACGAAATCATCAATGCAGAGGTAGGATAATCTTAAGTCTTTTTTTTTTTTAATCTGATGTTAACGGTCAGGACGCAAATGAAGTACTTTGTGATTCTAGACATAATCCCACAACAGAATTAAACTGCTTTTGCCTTTATGCTGAAAAACTTAAACAACAAAGAATAAGAGTGTGTTTTTTTTTTTTTTTAATATTATTTATTTATTTATTTATTTGACAGAGATAGCCAGCCAGCGAGAGAGGGAACACGAGCAGGGGGAGTGGGAGAGGAAGAAGCAGGCTCCCAGCAGAGCAGGGAGCCCGATGTGGGTCTCGATCCCGGAGCGCCAGGATCACGCCCTGAGCCGAGGGCAGACGCCTAATGACTGCGCTACCCAGGCGCCCTATATATATATATATTTTTTTTTTTTTTCCGATTTCATTTATTTATTTGAGAGTGAGAGTGAGAGAGCAGGAGCAGGGGGAGCGGCAGAGGGAGAGGGAGAAGCAGGCTCCTCGCTGAGCAGGGAGCCCGATGCGGGACTTCATCCCAGGACCCAGGGATCATGACCTGAGCTGAAGGCAGACGCTTAACCAGCTGAGCCACCCAGGCACCCCAGCATAGTATGATTTTTAAAATAAAGTATAAATGAATTTCAAAATCAAAATGAACTTCTAGGTTACTTTGTTAATTCTGGTTTTTGGAAACAACCACTTCTGTTTTAAAATGTTTTAAATAGGGGCGCCTGGGTGGCACAGTTGTTAAGCATCTGCCTTCGGCTCAGGGGGTGATCCCGGCATTATGGGATCGAGCCCCACATTAGGCTCCTCCGCTATGAGCCTGCTTCTTCCTCTCCCACTCCTCCTGCTTGTGTTCCCTCTCTCGCTGGCCGTCTCTCTGTCAAATAAATAAATAAAATATTTTTTAGAATAAATAAATAAATAAAATGTTTTAAATAATTCCAAGAAGAAGTTCATATGAAACCATCATTTTTTTTAATTATTTGAAAAGTATTTGTTTGCCCTGTCTGCAATTTTTTGTAATAAAAGGAAATTCCCTTTAGTGTAATACCATGAAAGCCAAGTAATTGACCATTTAAAGGTGTTACCACAGTCATAAATATCCAGTTGAAGCACATTGAACATGCATGTTGCAACTTTTTCAGTAAGACTGGAAAATAGAACCACAGCTTATAAATGAAAATCACATTCATAGTATAATGGAAATAGCAGTAGGTTAAGAATCAGGAATTCTAGATTCAAAATAAGCCATTAAGTAGCAGGTAATAAATGTGACTTAGGCTACCTGAAGTCATATCCTTCAATCAATTGCATTTAATATGTAGGTATTGGACAAGAGCACTATTTATATATTGGGTATTCTCTCAATCTCAAATTATGTATATCTGTCAACCCATAAGATGCTTTGTATAAATCAGATTGAGGGGCACCTGGGTGGTGCAGTCGGTTGGGCGTTGTACTCTTGGTTTCAGCTTAGGTCGTGATCTCAGCGTCCTGAGATGGAGCTCCGCGTCAGGCTCCACGCTCAGTGCAGTGTCTGCTTGAGTCTCTCTCTCTCCCTCTGCCCCTCCTTCCTGCTCTCTCACTTGCACTCTCTCTCTCTCTCTCAAATAAATAAATAAATATTTTTTTAAAAAATCAAATTGAAACCAGGACAGCTGGTAGTGACGGCATATTTTAGAGGAAATAACCTGAGCAAGTTACTGATTGTGTTTTCAGACTAATCTGAACCTCTGTTTTTTCATCTGCCTCATTTTAGATTACCTTAAAGATGCCTTTCAATCTTTTGTTAACTGAATCCCACCATAGGGATGTCAGATACTCCCAAAATATAGCTAAAGTGGTTTGTTACCGTCATCAGAGGCAAAACAGATTTTGTTATGCCTTCTCTTTGTTCCCTTTTACATTTATGTATTAGAAACAATCCAGTGATTGTGAATGTATGAAAACCATATCTTAGTTATTGTGTTGTAAAAAGTGATCCATTTTATATTTTGTATGTGTTCATTCACAGACAGGTCTTTTTATAAAAGATCTCATTTCTTCTTCATCTTAAATGGTCAGACCAGGGACTCCTTGATGGCTCAGTTAGCTAAGCATCTGCCTTCAGCTCAGATCATGATCTCAGGGTCCTGGAATTGAGCCCCGCGTTGGACTCCCTTCTCAATGGAGAGTCTGCTTCTCCGTCTCCCTCCGACCCTTCCCCCCAGCTCGTGCTCTCACTCTCTCTCTCGAATAAATTAAAAGTCTTTTAAAAAAATTAAATGGTTAAACCATCAAACAGTTAATTAAACTGTGTTTAAATTATTATTAAATAAACCTTTTTTTTTTTGGTCAGGTTAAGCATGGTGGTTTCGTTTATTATCAGGAAGGTTGCTGCTTGGTTCGTTCCAAAGATGAAGAAGGTACATCATAGGTCTTCCTTTTTTTCTAACTTACTCTGATTTTTCATATTTCACATTTCTCATAGGAAATTCGGTTATAATTTCTCAAAGGTATAGAAAATATATTTTTTTTAGATCATTTCTGCATTAAAAAAAAAATGACTAGTTAATATCTGGATTTGCTCAAGAGACAGTTAAAACAGCTATACCCAAAAGCTTTGGTGGGGAGAATGGAGGTGGGAACCAGTATTTTTTAAGCATCTCCTATATCCCAGGTACTATGCTGGGCCTTTTACATAGATTATTCAGTGTCATTTACATTCTGTTACTCTCTAGTTTCTCCATGGTCTATAAATACTAGACTATATCTATCAAATAATATCACATAGACTGACGCACAGAATAGTACTGAATAGCATAGGCTAATATTAAATAAGAAATACCAGTTTCTATGCAAATCAAGCTGCTATCAATGCTGAAGGAAGCCAGAATGTAGCCTCTCATAGAAGGGGAATGCTAATTCAAAACATTGAAATATGGTTTAAAGATTTTTTTAAGTATGTCTTGTGGAGTTAACACTTTCATACTTTCCTTTATGCAGCAGATAATGATAATTACGAAGTTTTATTCAATTTGGAGGAACTTAAGTTAGACCAACCCTTCATTGATTGTATCAGAGTTGCTCCTGATGAAAAATATGTAGCTGCTAAGATAAGAACTGACGATTCTGAAGCATCTACCTGTATAGTTGTGAAGCTCAGTGATCAGCCTGTAATGGAAGCCTCTTTCCCAAATGTGTCCAGTTTTGGTAAGCCACCAAACAAAACAGTCTTCTGTGTTAAAAAGGCAACTGTAAGAGAATTGTCCCTACCTTTGAAGCATTTTTACTTGTCCATGTGAATGAGAAGGTGAATGCTTAATCTGTTTATCCCTGTGGACTCCACGGCTTCTTGTGTGTCTTTTATTCAGGAGACCTTCCTTTAATTGTATATCCAAATTCATGTTCATGTTTTTTAAAGTATTGCAGTCAGAATCCAGGCTGTACAGTGTATTTCGATATCTCAGTAATTCTTTGCAAATTTACCGTTCGGATACATTTTTGCATATAAGTTGTATCTTAATGTGTTACTCAACTTTAAATTTAGGTATGTTTTTAAAATTTCATGTTGTCTTGTCAAGCTATTAGAGCAAATTGCTCATGGTCACTACCAACAAACTGGAACATGTTGAACTAACTTATTCATCAATAGAAGTTGTGATATTTTGACTAAGAGAACCAACTTTAAATTTTGTCTTTTATTATTGAGCGATACATATATTCATAGTTTATCCTCCCTTTTCATTTTCTGCCGTAATTTTCCCTGTTTAATAACTGTAAATGGTTTTGCAGCGAGTTGAAATTATAGTCTAATTTATTCTGAGACCTACTTTTGGGGCGAGGGGTGGGCAGAGAGGAAGGGGAATCTTAAGCAGGCTCCATGCCCAAGACGGAGCCCCACATGGGGCTCAATCTTAGGACCTGTGCCGAAATCAGGAGTCGGATGCTTCACCGACTGACCCAGCCAGGCACCCCCTGAGACATATATTTTGTACATTTTAACCTCTCTAAAATCAAGATGTGTATTATACAGTGATGTCTTACAGTCACTGTCAGCCAGGTGGCAGTCATGATGTGATCGTGTGAAAATTTCATTGACAGCTTCTGGTAAGATCAAGAAAACTCCAGCATTAAAATATATTTGGTAGTTTGAGATATCCTGTGGATTGAGGGCAGACAGAAGAGAGGTAGGCATGAGAGAATGTGATCCAGTGTTTCTTTAGACTCAAAGTTAGAGATTGTAATGTAAACATAACTCATCTCCTGTAAGCATGTGACTCTGAGATACTGAACATTATGCTCTTATTTAGAAACCTGACACTGAGAACTACTTGAAACCTTGGAATTGATGTGGTAATATTTTATTCTGCAGAAAGTTCTCTGACTTCTATATAACATTGGTTAGCTCCGGTCAAACCTGTGTTCAATTTTACATTTCCAGGAATGAACTTGCAAGTCTGTTTTTTTGTGGCACTCAAAATTTGAATGTGCTGTGCCCTTTTTTCCAACTGTAAATAATATGTAATGTATAATTCAGTTATTTTCTTTCAGAATGGGTAAAGGATGAAGAAGAGGAAGATGTCTTATTCTACACTTTCCAAAGGAACCTTCGCTGTAATGATGTGTATCGAGCAACTTTTGGTGATAACAAACGTAATGAACGTTTTTACACAGAAAAGGACCCAAGGTACTAGAATAATGCAATTAAATTTTTTTCTCCAGGGTTTTTCTCCAGTTATCTAAAGTGCTGTTCTTGGTTGACATAAAATGTTGATTTCAGCTAGAACCAGGTGTAATAATAGGATAAGATGAGCATAATCATTTATTAGTTGTTTGGATTTAAAATTGGAATCTAGGTATGTTCAGGCTCCAAATGAACACAAATACACCATTAAACTGCAAATACTAAGTTGCTAACATTCTCTGGGGACTGTGACACATGAAAAGAGTTGTTAATTAAATTTTTAATAGGGTTGTCATACTACATTTTTAAATCCTTTATAAGCCATAACTAGAATACCATGGTATCAGTTGCACAGAATTCACTACACATTTCATATAGATTATCTGCCTTTTAAACTGTTTTACTTTGAGCCATGATGTCCACTGATCTTTAAATTTTGTTCTCCCCAGTATTTTGGTAATTCCTCCCTAAAGCTAATTCTCTTTACTTCCTTATAATCTAGGGCTCGTGCCTCGTATTACCACTTAGCAGACTTGGGAGGAAATAACAATAAGTTTACCTGGCAAAATCCCTTGACTCTTATGCAGATATACTTTTCCAAATGATTTATGAGAAACAAATTTTTCCTTAATACCAGGATCCTATCACTTTTTATGTCACTTAACAGTATAGCTTGGACAGTGTCTGAACAGATTTTACAAGAAAAATAATGACATCCATATCAGTGAAGTTGATACTCAAAACAAGAAAATTAACCCACCATTTCATGAAATTTCAGAACTGATAAGGATCTTAATGAAAATCTTACACAGCTCCCAGTTTATATCGAGAATTTGAGGTCTAGAGAAATTCCGTTACTCCAGCCCATAGAACTAACATTCTTGGTCTAGTAATGCTGTCATTACCTTTCCCCCCCTCTGATGATGATTTTTTTTTGATGAGAAATTATTAGAACTATTTACTCATATGATTCTACTATTTTATGTGTTGTTCATCAAGGATATCTTTTGGGGAGATGACAGTTTAAGCTAGTAATTTATTATGCTCTATCAGTAACTTATGACCACAAACCATTAGCCGTCTTGTGAATGAAGCTCAAAATTAACACCATAAGCTGTACCGTTGAATAAGATACTTGTTTGCCTTATATTGGTACCATCCTAATTTCTAAGATAAAGTGGAACCTATTTGGCTTGTACATGCTTTTCTGCTCCATAAGGAACTGACCAGTTATGGTTAAACCTCATTTGACATTCAGAGCCCTGATCTACAACACAAACTAGTTTGTAAATTCTTAACCCTTTATAATCCCCAAATCCAGAAGGAAGGACCAAAAGGGAAGAGCAGCACACCTAAAGAGAAAATGGAGTAAAGGTCATCAAAGAACTTCTAAAACAGAGCTGCTTCTTTACTGTGTTTGCTTTGATCCTCAGGGTTTGGTTTTCTGTTCTCATAAGTAAAAATCACCAAAGTGTGTAATTTCCATTTACCTGCCTCTGGTGGCCCAGTTTTGGATACCTGATTTTTAAAAAGGTATTGTCATAAACGTGCCTAAAAAGAACCTTACGAGCCAGGTTCTTCATCTGCTTTGTTTCCAGTGTTTGAGTAAATTTGGTTGTTCAAGGGTAGCTTTCTGTTTTGATAGAATGCCTCTGAAAATCATGTTCAAGAAAAATGCCTCTCCACTAATCTTAAAGATTATACGTATTAAATATATACTCTTCCATTTTCAAATATTTGCAGAGCCATTTAATTCACACATTCTAGGGAGAGCAGAATTATAAATATTCTAAAGGGAAAGATCTGAAAAGAATTAGGAGATCTGCTTTTTAAGTCACCAAAAAATAACACCTCCCTCACCACCACCAAAAACCATTACTGGTACAAATGCTATTCACTATATGATTTACAGCTTGGTTCTGTCACTAGAGGCCAGAACAGATCTAAATTAGAAAAGCCTGGGAGGTTACTGAAACTGGCCTTGTCATTGAAGACTGGGGGTCCAAACCCCAAAGATCCCCGTGAGGACAACTGAGGGTAACCTTGAATATATTAAGCTGCACCAAACACTTGACATCTTAGAAATTTAAGGTAAAAGGAGTTTTAGAGGTAGACCTTTAACTTCTTTTAGAAATTAGTCTTTTGAAATCTAGAGACAGTTAAAGATTTACATGAAATCATACAGTTGATGAGAAAAAAACGGACACCTGCATCTTCCAGCACTTGATACTGCTCTTCCTTTGTAGTAGAACCTAAATTCTTGTGTGAGAAATGGAATTAGCCTGGAATGGCCCCATTTCCTCTATGTGGCAGATGGTTCTAGTCTTATTCTACAGATTGATCTCGGAAAAGCCATTTCTTGTTCAGTTTCTATATCCTAGGTAATGCTTTAGAATTTGGATAATGACATTCAGATATTGATTCCAAAACTCTTTCTTTTTTTTATAATAATATTTTTTTATTGATTCATTAGTTGCATGTAACACCCAGTGCACCATGCAATACGTGCCCTCCTTACTACGCATCACCAGCCTATCCCAAAACTCTTGAGTTTATTTTGTGTTTCTACGTTTCTTTCATACTTTCAAGTATACCTATCGTTAAATGTATTTATACAAATTAAAAATCCTTGCAAATGATGTCAAACTCATCACTTGCATATCCAATAATACTGCAGAATGGGAAAATTAGAGTTTGCTACCCATACAGGCATAATGGTTGTAACCAGTGTAATTAATAGAAAGACGTGTTTGCTTATTGAAATTGAAGTTGATTTTGTGCATTACAGCATGATCCCACCTGTAAATTCAGAAGACAACCTAGAACTGCTAGATTACGAGCAGAGACTTAGTCACTTTTACTTTTGTATCTTTATTGATAAATAGGGTACCATCCATCTAGCCTATTAACTGAGTAAATGGTGCACTTAGGTCAATTTCTCTCTTTCAAGCTAAAACCCTAGTCCAGTGAAGACTGTGAGGACCTTTTAACCATTGAATTCTTAGCAGTATATAGCAGAATTTAAAGTACATGTTGCCTTGTGGTAAGCATAGCATAATATTATAAACTTATCACTATGTTGTACACTTGAAACTAATGTAACATTGTGCATCACCTGTACTCAAAAAAAAAGAAAAAAGTATGTGTTGCTACTAAATCATAAATTAAAACGAATTGAAAAATATATTATTTTGCTAGGTGAAAAAAAACGAATATGTAGTATGATGTGAACTTATTTTTCACAGTAAGCATAATTATTTTCATAATCAGAGGTAAAATATATTTTAAGTTTAAAATAAATATCAATAGAAATAAATGGGAAAATGGATTGGCCCTAGTTCTTTAAATTCCTTGTCTTCTCTTTTTGAATTGAAAATACTTTTGTATTATTCTATAACTTTTTTTGTTAATGCACACATGCCTTTTTTTTAAGATTTACTTTTTTTCAGCTTTATTGAGATATAAATATACATAACAAGTTTAAGGTGTATGTGGTGATTTGATACATTATAGCTATTACAAAACAACACAAGAGAGGTAGTTAATATCTCAGTAACCTCACAAATTACCACTTTTTTTTTTATGTATGGAGGGAATATTTAAACATCTACTGTCTTGTCTACTTTTGACTATGTAATGTTGTATTGCTAACTCTGTAGTCACCATGCTGGACATCTGATCTCCAGAGCTTATTCATCTTATATAACTAAAGATATGGGGGCGCCTGGGTGGCTCAGTCAGGTAAGTGTCCAACTCTTGATTTCTGGTCAGGTCACGGTTGGGCTCCACACTGGGCTCTGCACTAGGCATGGAGACTGCCTAAGATTCTCTCTCCCTTTGACCCACCCCTCCTCCCTCCTTCTCATGTAAATAAATAACTGAAGGCATGTAGCCTTTCTCCATTATCTCCCCATTTCACCTAGCTCTCAGCTCCTAGCCACCATTCTACTACTCTGTTTCTGTGAGTTTGGCTTTTGTAGATTCCATATATAAGTGATGTCATACAATATTTGTCTTTTTCTGTCTGACATATTAACATAATGCCCTCAAGGTTAATCCATGTTGTTGCAAATGGCAGGATTTACCTTTTGTCATGGCTGAATAATACTCCACAGTGTGTATATGTGCATACGTGCATGTGTGTATGAACACTGAGGTTGTTTCCACATCTTGGCTATTGTTAATACTACAGTAAACTTGGGAGTGCAGATAACTCTTTGTGACCCAGACTCCATTTCCTTTAGATAGTACCCAAAAGTGAGGTTGTTGGGGGCACCTGGGTGGCTCAGCCATTAAGCGTCTGCCTTCGGCTCAGGTCATGATCCCAGGGTCCTGGGATCGAGCCCCACATCGGGCTCCCTGCTTGGTAGGAAGCCTGCTTCTCCCTCTCCAACTCCCTTTGCTTGTGTTCCCTCTCTTGCTGTCTCTCTCTGTCAAATAAATAAAATCTTTAAAAAAAAAAAAATTGAGGTTGTTGAATCATTTGGTAGTTCCTTTTTTAATTTTTTTAAGATTTTACTTACTTAAGAGAGAATCCACATGTGAGTGGGATGAGGGGCAGAGAAGGAGGGAGAGGTAGAGAATGTCAAGCAGACTCCCACTGAGCATAGAGCCCAACACAGGACTCGATCCCATGACCCCGAGATCATGACCTGAGCCGAAACCAAGACTCAGTGCCTAACCAACTGAGCCACCCAAGTGCCTCTCGTTTTTTAACCTTCCTTCTTTTATCCATAATAGCTAATTCAGTTTACATTCTCACCAACAGTACACAAGGGTTTCCTTTTCTCCACATCCTCACTAACATCAGTTCCCCACTTACCACTTGTCTTTTTGATAATTCTAACATATATGAAGTGATATTGTGATTTTGATTTGCATTTCCCTGATGATTAGTGATGTTGAGCATCTTTTCATGTATCTGTTAGCCATTTGTATGTCTTTGGAAAAATGTCTATTCAGGTCTTCTGCCCATTTAAAAAAAATTTTTTTATGTTTAGTGTTATGTTTATTTTTTTTATTATGTTCAGTTAGGCACTGCCTTCTGCCCATTTTTAAATCCCTTTTTTTTTTCTTTTGAGTTATAGGAGTTCCCTTTATATTTCAGATGTTAACCCTTTATCAAATATATATATGCTTTGCAAATACTTTATCCCACTCCATAGGTTGCTTTTTCACCTTGTTGTTTCTTTTGCTATGTAGAAACTTTTTAGTTTGATATAGTCTCACTTATTTATCTATTTGCTTGTACTTCTGGTGTCATTAAAAAAAATCATTGCGGGAGCGCCTGAGTGGCTCAGTCGTTAAGCGTCCGCCTTTGGCTCAGGATGTGATCGCAGAGTTCTGGGATTGAGCCCCACATCAGGCTCTTCCGCTGGGAGCCTGCTTCTTTCTCTCCCACTCCCCCTGCTTGTGTTCCCTCTCTCACTGGATGTCTCTCTCTCTGTTAAATAATAAATAAAATCTTTTTAAAAATTTAAAAAATCATTGCCAAGACATCTATGTCAAGGAAGTTTTTCCCTGTGTTTTCCTCTAGGAGTTTCATATTTTCAGGTCTTATGTTTAAAGTCTTTAATCCATTTCGAGTTAATTTTTGTGAGTATTGTTAAGATAGGGGTCCAGTTTTATTAGCATGGCAATTTCAGTAGCGTGTGATTATCCAGTTTTCCCAACACAATTTATTGAAGAGATTTTCTGTTCCCTTTTGAGTATTCTTGGCTCCATTATCAAATATTAGTTGAGCATATATCCAAGGGTTTGTTTCTGTACTCTCTGTTCCAGTCGTCCAAGTGTCTATTTTTTTTTTTTTTAAGATTTATTTATTTGAGAGAGCATGAGCAGTGGGTGGGGTGGGGCAGTGGGAGAGAAAAGAGAGACTCTCAAGCAGACTCCCCACCGAGCATGGAGCCTGACTTGGGGCTGTCTCACAACCCTGAGATCATGACCTGAGCTAAAATCAAGAGTCAGATGCTCAAGCGACTGAGCCACTCAGACACCATCAATTGTCTATTTTTATGTCAGTATAATACTATTCGAATTATTGTAGCTTTGTAATATAGTTTGAGATCAGAAAGTGTGATGCCTTTTACTTTCTCAGGGTTGCTTTGGCTATTCGCGATCTTGTGGTTCTACACAAATTTTGGGATTGTTTTTTCTATTTCTCTAAAAATGCCATTGGAATTTTGATAGGGATTGCATTCAGTGTATAGATGGCTTTGGGTAGTGTGGATGTTTTAATGATACTCATTCTTCCAAATCATGAATATGGCATATCTTTCCATTTATTTGTGTCTTCTTTATTTTCTTTCATCAAAGTCTGAAGTTTTCAATGTATAGATCTTTTCCCTCCTTGGTTAAATTTATTACTAAGTATTTGTTTTTGATGCGGTTTTAAGTGGGGGGTGTTTTTGTGTGTTCTTTTTCAGATATTTCATTGTTAGTGTATGAAACTCTGATTTCTGGATGTCAATTTTATATCTTGAACTGAATTCATTTATTCTATAGCAGAATCTTTAAGGTTTTCTATCTATAAAATCATATCACCTGCATATCCTTTCTGATTTGGATGCTTTTTATTCCTTTTTCTTGCTTGATTGTTCTGGCTAAGACTTCTAGTACTGTGTTGATTAGAAGTAGTAAGAGTGGTCATCCTTGTGTTGTCTCTGATCTTAGAGGAAAATTTCTCAGCTTTTCCCCCTTGAATATGATGTTAGCTCTGGACTTGTCCTATATGGCCTTTATAATGTTGAGTAATATTCGTTCCATATCCAGTTGTTGAGAGAATTTGTATCATGAATGGATTTTGAATTTTGTCCAATGCTTTTTCTGTATTTATTGAGATCATGTGATTTTTATCTATTTATGTGTTGATTTGCATATGTTGAACCATTTTTATATCTCAGGGATTAATCTTATTTTAGCATGATGAATAATCTTTTCAGTGTACTATTGAATTAGGTTTGCTAGCATTTTGTTGAGTATTATTGTATTTATATTCACCAGGGATATTGGATAGTTTTCTTGTGTCTTTATCTGGCTTTTGTACCACGTAACACTGGCCGATTTTTTTGGAAGCGTTCGAGAAGGATTGGTGCTAATTCTTTAAATGTTTGGTAGATTTCGCCAGTGAGTCACTCTGGTCCAAGGCTTCTCTTGCTGGGAAATTTTTGATTACTAATTCAATCTCCTTACTCTGTTGGTCTGTTCAGATTTTCTGTTTCTTCATGATTTAGTCTTGGTAGATTGTATGTTTCTAGGAATTCATTTTTTCTAGGTTATTTAACTCGGTATGTAATTGTTCATGGTAGTCTTACACTCCTTTTTATTTCTGTAGTATCAATTGTAATGTGTCCTCTTTCTTTCTGATTTTGAGTCCTCAGTTTGTCGGTTTTATCTTTTCAAAAAGCAGCTCTTAGTTTTGTTATCTTTTGTTGTTTTTCTGGTCTCTTTATTTCTGTTCTGATCTTTATTACAGTTTCCTTTTTTCTGCTAATGTTGGGCTAATTTTTTTCATTTTCTGATTTCTTGAGGCATAATGTTAGGTCATTTATTTGAGGATTTTTGTTTTTTTGTTTTTTCAGTAGGCTCCACACCCAAGGTGGGGCTTGAACTCACTACCCTGAGATCAAGAGTCACATACTCTGCCAACTAAGCCAGCCAGGTGCCCCTATTTGAAATACTTTTTTTTTTTTTTTTAAGATTTATTTATGTATTTGAGAGAGAAAGTGTGGTGGAGATAGGCAGAGGGAGAGAGGAACTTAAGCAGACTCCATGCTGACCTCGGAGCCCAATGCAGGACTTAGTCTCACGATCCTGGGATCACGACCTGAGCTGAAACCAAAAGTCGGAGGCTTAACCCACTGCACCACCCAGGCACCCCAAGATATTTCTTAATATAGTCGTTTATCACAGTAAACTTCCCTCTTAGAAGTACTTTTGCTATATCCCATAGGTTTTGGTATGTTGTATTTATTTTCATTTGTGTCAAGATATTTTTTATTTCTGTTTTTATTTTTGACCTTTTTTTTTTTTTAAGATTTTATTTATTTATTTGAGAGAGACAGCCAGCGAGAGAGGGAACACAAGCAGGGGGAGTGGGAGAGGAAGAAGCAGGCTCCCAGCAAAGCAGGGAGCCCAGTGCGGGGCTCAATCCCAGGACCCTGGGATCACACCCTGAGCTGAAGGCAGACACCTAACAACTGAGCCATCCAGGCGCCCCAATTTTTGGCCTATTTTTAGTGGCATATTGTTTAATTTCTATATATTTGTGAATTTTCCAGTTTTCCTTTAATTGATTACTAAGGTAGTTGGAAAAGATACTTGGTATGGTTTCAGTCTTCTTTAATTAGCTAATACTTTTTTTCTGACCTAACATATGATCTATCCTGGAGAATATTCCTTATGCGCTTGAGAAGAATATATTCAGCTGCTGTTCAGTATTCAGTATATGTCTGTTACATCCACTTTGTCTAAACTATATGTAGTTCTAGTCCAGGTCCAACATTTTCTTACTGATTTTCTGCATGGATGATCTCTCCATTGTTGTAAGTGGGGTATTAAAGTCCCCTACTATTATTGTGTTATTGTCTATTTTTCCCTTCAGATCTGTTGGTATTTGCTTAATCCATTTAGGTGTTCTGATGTTGAGTGCTTATAGGCATACCTTGTTTTATTGCACTTCTCAAACTGCGTTTTATGTGGCAATCCTGCGTTAACCAAGTCTACTGGCACCATTTTTTCAACAGCGCTTGCATACTTCATGTCTGTGTCGCTTTTTGGTAGTTACCACAATATTTCAGACTTTTTCATTATTATTTGTTTATGGCAATCTGTGATCAGTGATTACCACTCCCTGAAAGTTAAGATAATAATTAGCATTTTTTAGCAATAAATATTTTTTATTAAGGTACATACATTGTGTTTTTAGACATAATGCTGTTGCATGCTTAACAGTTTATAGTGTAAGCATAACTTTTATTGGCACTAAGAAACCAAAAAATTCATTTGACTCGCTTTTAGCAATGGTTCTATAACCTACCCATATATCTGAGGTATGTTGGTATATTTACAACTGTTATGTCCTCTTGATGAAGTGACCTCTTTATCATTATATAATTACCTCCTTTATCTCCCATTACAGCTTTTGAGTTAAAATGTATTTTCACTTATATTAATATAGCTACACCTGTTCTCTGTTGGTTTCCACTTGCATGAAATTTCTTTTTACATCCCCTCATCTTGAGCCTATATGTGTCCTTGAAGCTGAAGTGAGTGTCTTAGAGGTAGCATATAGTTGGGTCTTGTTGTCTGTCCGTTTAGCCACTCTGCCATTTGATTGGGAATTTAATCCATTTACTTTTAGAGTAATTACTGGTAGGTAGAAACTTACTAATGCCATCTTATTAATGTTTCTAGCTATTTTGTAGTTCCCATGTTCCTTTCTTCCTCTCTTGCTATCTTCCTTTGTGAATTTATGATTTTCCATAGTGCTGTGGTTTGATTCTCTTTATCTTTTGTATGTCTTCTGTAGGCTTGTGCTTTTTGGTTACCATGACTTGTCTTCTAAGAAAACTTGTCCTGTAAAGCCAGTTGTATTTTGACATTCTTATAACCACACATCTGCCAAGTAATTAACCAAGTAATTTATCTTTTGATTACCTGTGTCATCATCAAAGAAAAATAAATAGATAAAAAGTGTTGAAAATGGCAAAGATAGTCTTGAAAATAAAGAGCAAACAAGAGTAAGGGACTTGTCCTGTAATCATGTATTAAAACACATGAATCTACAATAGTTAATACGAATTGACAGACAAATAATAAAGACCAGAATAGATAACTCTCTGAAACTTAAATGATGAAAGAGGCATCACAGATTAATGAAAAATGAATGGGTATTAATTTTTTAAAGATTATTTATTTTTGAGAGAGAACATGCAGGTGCACAAGTGTGGGGAGGCCTCACAGGAGAGGGGGAAAAGCAGACTCCCTGCTGAGTGCAGAGCCCAGCGCGGGGCTGGATCCCAGGAACTTGAGGTCATGACCTGAGTGGATATGAAGAGTCAGACACTTAACTACCTGAGCCGTCCAGGTGCTCCTGAGAGGCTATTATTTTTTAATGCTGTGGGATATACTATTCGGAGAAAAATAATTTTTATCAGGGGCACCTGGGTGGCTCAGTCAATTGAGTGTCTCACTCTTGATTTCGGCTCAGGTCATGACCTCAGGGTTGTGAGATCAAGCCCCACATCAGGTTCCATGCTGGTTGTGGAGCCTACTTAAGATTCTCTTTCTGCCCCTCCCCCCTTTTAAAGATTTTATTTGTTTGTTTGTTTGTTTATTTGACAGAGACAGCCAGCGAGAGAAGGAACACAAGCAGGGGGAGTGGGAGAGGAAGAAGCAGGCTCCTAGCGGAGGAACCTGATTTGGGGCTCGATCCCAGAATGCCAGGATCATGCCCTGAGCCGAAGTTAGACACTTAACAATTGTGCCACCCAGGTGCCCCCCGCCCCCTTTTTAAAAAATTTTCATCACTTCGTATATCAGCATACATTCCTAAAAGATTTAAAGAATCAATTGATAAAACTATCAAAAAAAACCTAGATGACAATATTAGTACTTTCTCAACTTGATTGAAATATTCCCAAAGCATAAAATCAATTGAAGAAATTACAAAGAGTGTGACCGTATTCTTGATTACCGAAAATATTAAACTTTTAAGTCAGAAACCATTATAAACAAGTAAAATCCAGCTGCCGAAATGAAAAGTATTTTCAGCAAAAGGACAGTATCCTTAATTTATGTAGAGATGTTTATAGATTAATAATTTAAACTACATCCCAAGTTTAAAATGGACAAAGAGGGGCACCTGGGTGGCTCAGTCAGTTGGGTGTCTGCCTTCAGCTCAAGTCGAGCCCCGCCTCTGGCTCCCTGCTCAGTGGGGAGTCTGCTTTTCCCTCTGCCCCTCCCCCTGCTCATTCACTCCTCTCCCCCTCTCTCTCTCTCTCTCTCAACTAAATAAATAAAACCTTTTAAATAAATAAAATGGAGAAAGACACATCACAGAAGAAATTGATAAACTTGGTAATATCCAATACAGTAGTAATTTTACCCAAATATTAGCCATGCTTATCTCTGTAGTGAGATCCAGGGTTATCATCTTTCTTTGTATTTTTCAGTGTTTTCAGTATGCATTACTTTTATAATAAGGAAATATGTAAACAACATTTAAACCCATCCAGTATGTCAGGGTGAATTGATAAAAGGCTCTTGGGATGTTATTTGATTATATGTATCAAGAGTCATTAAAAATACTATATCATTAAATTAGTATTTCCATTCCTAAGAACTGTCTTAGGGAATTAACTGTAAAGGTCAGGGAGGAAGAACTGTCTTCATGAATATGTTCTTCCATTCTTTATTACAATGAAACATTAAAATCTAGAGTTTTAAGAATTACGATAATGCAACCTGATAGAATATTAGGTAGCCATTAAAAATAATGATCATAGGGGCGCCTGGGTGGCTCAGTCGTTAAGCATCTGCCTTCGGCTCAGGGCGTGATCCCAGCGTTCTGGGATTGAGCCCCACATCAGGTTCCTCCGCTAGGAGCCTGCTTCTTCCTCTCCCACTCCCCCTGCTTGTGTTCCCTCTCTCGCTGGCTGTCTCTATCTCTGTCAAATGAATAAATAAATCTTTAAAAAAAAAATAAAGATCATAAATACCGTAATTAATTTCGGGGGAGATACTGATACTGTGAAGTCACAAATGCAGAATATAAAATTGGATCTATATTTTATATCACTTTAAAGACATGCATGAGTAAAATAAGTCATGGAGATGAAAAGTACAGCATAAGGAATATACTCAATAATATTGTAATAATGTATGGTAACCACATGTGATGAACATTGAGTAATGTATAGAGTTGTCTAATCACTATATTGTATACCTAAACTTACAGAACATTATCAACTGTACTTCAGTAGTTAAAAAAAATTTTTTTAATTTAAAAACAAATGCATGAAATACAGATAATGTTGGGAAGGAAAAATAGAAAAAAATTGAAATAGTTATATTAATTTTTTTAATGTGTTGAGATTGCAAGGGTTTTTGTTCCTATTTCTGTTTTTGTTATTTCTATTTTGTTTGTTTTGTTGTAAAAACTGGGAGGGGGAAAAAAGCCAACATGCATGCAGAGGAAGAACAAAGTAAACTGTGTCTCTCTCCTTCCCTACAATTACATATCTCCTCTTCCCAGCACAGAGTCCTATAATCTATTAATGTGGTTGAGAATTAGATGATGTCTATAGTTTACATTAAAATGCATTCAGAAAAAGATGAATTGATAGATGTGCAGATAATGTGATTAAGGAAATATGGCAAATGCCAATGATTGAATCTCAGTGGTGGGTATATGGGTATTCACCTGACATTTTCAGCTTTTCTCTAGGTTTGAAAAATGTTCATAATAAAAATGTTAGAGAAAAAATGATTTTGAATACCTTTGCGGGGGAAAGGAGAAAAATAATAGCCAGTTTTTAAAATTTACAAGCAGTATTCACTAAAGAGTTTTTATTTTCTATCTGCATTATAGATCAACAAATGTACAGCAGGCAGTGAGATAGTGTCTTTAAGGTAGCATGCCTTTGAAATTTACTGGATTTTCTTCTCTCTGTCTCTGTGTGTGTGCATGTGCAGCTATTTTGTTTTCCTTTATCTTACAAAAGACAGTCGTTTCCTCACCATAAATATTATGAACAAGACTACTTCTGAAGTGTGGTTGATAGATGGCCTAAGCCCTTGGGACCCACCAGTACTTATCCAGAAGCGAATACATGGAGTCCTTTACTACGTTGAACACAGAGATGATGAATTATACATTCTCACTAATGTTGGCGAGCCTACAGAATTCAAGGTAATCCTGAATTGTCCTTGTACCCATTTGAGCTGTTAAAAAAGTATCACACTTCCATCAACAGCATTTCTTGCTCCAAGAGTTAACTGTTTTATAGACTTTGGTAACGTGTAGAAATTGATGCTACCTTCTTAATTATTACCAATCCCATTTCTCTTCCCTTAGATATAATGCCTCTACATATTGTAATTGTGCCTAAAAGGGTTAGTAATGAAACATACTTTATCCCGATCTTATCAGTTATCAAAGCCAAACTTAATGATTTGAAAGAAGAAGCTTTTATAAACTCATGATTTTCTAAGTTAGCAATCTGGATTGATCTCAGCTAGGCAGTTTGCTGGTCCCAGCTAGGCTTCCCAGTGCATCCCCAGAGGTTTCTCAAATGGCTTCATTCCAACATTCGTTGGTTTGCTGTAAGGTAAGCGCTAGGCCATGCTATCTCACCACATAGCAGGCTAGCCTGGGCTCATTCACATGGTGATGGTCACATTGCAGCCCTGATGCAGAGTTTGTTGCTTTGGCTCTTCATAAGACAGTGAAGATTAATATGGTCTAGTTTTCTGGGTGCTAGAGTCATCATGTTTTGTTACCTAGATCTCTTCTGACTTTGTTCTACACAGCTCATGAGAACAGCAGCTGATACCCCTGCTATCATGAACTGGGATTTATTTTTCACAATGAAGAGAAATACCAAAGTTGTAGACTTGGACATGTTTAAGGATCACTGCGTTCTGTTCCTGAAGCACAGCAATCTACTTTACGTTAATGTGATTGGTCTGGCTGATGATTCAGTTCGGTCTCTAAAGGTATGTTTGATTTTCAAAAAACAACACCGTTAATCAAAATCCATACAGTTTAGTTTAACAGAACATCATATTTTGAATAATAGCAATGTACTTTTTCTTGAAAGAAATGTAAGTGAAATGTATCATACTGGGTTTTTTCATGTTTAGGAGGTTTATTTTAGAATTACTTAAAGGACCTTGCTTTTAATAAAGTTTTACTTAAAATACTGTCTTATAGCATGAACTTAAGAAGTAGAGGTCAGTGTCATTATGTTTCTCTTTCTGCATATCTCTGTATATCATACATCTCTACAACTTTAGGTATGCTGATAGCTCAGGCCAAGCTAGTGGCTAACCAACCACTGCTTGCGGCTCCCATCCCACACCCCCAGTAGGGACAGTAGCTGTGCCCACTGTATTTCTGCCATTATGTCTGCACCATCATCTTTTTGCCAGTTCTCTTACCTGTCGGGGTTTGGGGGGAGGGAGTGGCAGTGGTCTCCACTGCAGCACAGCTGTGATGGTGGCACATCTGCCTGGCAAGCTGACTTGCTTGCAGGTACTGCCTGTGGCTGCCAGGAAAGATAATTTGCCTCCACAAGTGTACCCGTTAAAATTGGGGAGTGCCAGCGTTATTGCCCAGGGTTAAAGCAGCATTAACATGTAGGTCAGATAACAGGTGCTGAAGGGAAGGGAAAAGGCCTCCGTTTTACTTAATAGGGAAAAAGTTGTTAAGCCAGTTGACCACTTACACCTCCCTAATTGCAGTACTGTCACAGTCTCTTACAATGCAATTCCAGTAAATTCACTGGATGTTTACTGAACTTCTGTACACACAGATTAAATATATGATGGGTTTATATTACGGGTAGCAAAAATTTTAAATATGCTGTGGGGCCCAGAGAAGCAGAGAGGGCCTAGGAAAACTTGTGTAGGGAGGTAGAATTTGAGGTAAACCAAAGAGGATAGATAGGATTTTGACAGGGAGGTAAATGGTATTCTAGGATGAGAAAGTCCATCAAATAAAGCACTAAGCTGGAGAAGTTCAGAAGATGTTCAGGAAACTGCTGATAATTCTGTTTTACTGAAGCAGAATAAATGTATGCAGGATGAAGCTATGACTTGACGTTCTTTGACTTTGAGTGAGAAACTGATGCATAAATTATGAAGAGAGAAACCTTTGAAGTTTGGGGCAGAGAAATGAGTTGAGGAGTCGAGTTATACTTCATGAGGTTATCTGGTGGCCATCTTAGGCTCCACCGAAGCAAGCAGAAATAAGGCGCAGGGAAATGAGCTTCAAGGTTGTTATCATGGTATACGTAAGAAATACCGAGGTTCCAAAAACAACCAAAATTTTCCAGCTACTCCCTAAAATTAAATTATCAAATATAGCATCTTGTATTTTAGAGGACTGTAGGTGTCCTTAAAGTAAAAATGGTGATTTTGAGTTAGTGATTTTCTTATTGTGTTCATCTACTGGATTCAAAGTTTCTTTTTACTTGCTAATTGATGCCAAAGCCCTGCATCTTCAGTTGGGAAACTGGGAGAGCATCTGTTCTTATTATAGTCTGTATGAATAGGGATGAGAGAGAATGTATAATTTCTAGAAATGCATTTCTTACAGCAAAATTGTCAAGATAATTGGGAATGTCATGAGAATTTACTATAATAAAGTTTGACTTCCCACTAAATGTGACCTTTTGCATTTTTTCTAAGTATTCCTTGTTTAAAGATATGCCTCAGTTCCTGTGGTTTTAACTGCCATTATAACAAACATGGTGGTTTGGTTTTGGGGTTTTTTTTTCAAGTTTTTATTTTAATCACCTGGTGCTCATCAGGATGAGGGCCCTCCTTAATCCCCATCACCTATTTCACCCACCACTCCAACCCACCTCCCCTCTGGAAATTGCTAGTACTCTATAGTTAAGAGTCTCTTTTTTGCTTTGTCTCTCACTTTTTTTCCCCCTTTGCCACTTTTCTTTCTTAAATTCCACATTGAGGGAAATCATATGGTATTTGTTTTTCTCTGATTTCACTTATACTCTCTAGCTCCATCCATGTCATTGTAAATGGCAATATTTCATTCTTTTTTATGGCTGAATAATACTACTGTGTCTGTGTGTATATATATGTATGTATATACACACACCACATCTTTATCCATTCATCTGTTGATAGACACTTGGGCTGTTTCCATAATTTGGCTATTATAAATAATGCTGTGATAAACATAGGAGTGCATGTATCCCTTTGAATTTGGTGTTTTTGTATTCTTTGGGTAAATACCCAGTAGTGTGATTGCCAGATAGTAGGGTAGTTCTGTTTTTAACTTTCTGAGTAACCTCCATACTGTCTTCCACAGTGGCTGTACCAGTTTACGTTCCTATCAGCAGTGCAAGAGGGTAGGGTTCCTTTTTCTCCACATCCTTGCCAACACCTGTTGTTTCTTGTGTTTTTGATTCAAGCCATTCTTACATGTGTGAGGCGATATCTCATTGTAGTTTTGATTTGTATTTTCCTGATAAGTGAAAATGAGCATCTTTCATATGTCTGTTGGCCATGTCTTTTTTAAGAAATGTCTGCTCATGTCTTCTGCCCATTTTTTAATTGGATTGTTTTTTGGAGGTTGAGTTCTATAACTTATATATTTTAGATATTAGCCCTTTGTTGGATATGTCATTTACAAATATCTTCTTCCATTCTGTAGGTTGCCTTTTAGTTTTGTTGTTTCCTTTGCTGTGCAGAAGCTTTTTATTTTGATGTCGTTCCAGTAGTTTATTTTTGCTTTTGTTTCCTTTGTCTCAGGGGACATAACAAGAATAATATTGCTACAGCCGATACTGCCTGTGCTCTTTTCTAGAATTTTTACGGTTTCAGGTCTCACATTTAGGTCTTTAATCCATTTTGAGTTTATGTTTGTATGTGGTGTAAGAAAGTGGTCCAGTTTCATTCTTTTGCATGTGGCTGTCCAGTTATCCCAGCACCATTTGTTGAAGTGAAGAGACTATCTTTTTCCCATTGGATATTCTTTCCTGCTTTGTCAAAGATTAATTGACGATATAGTTATCTGTTTATTTCTGGGTTCTGTTCTGTTGATCTGTATGTCTGGTTTTTATTGCCGATACCATACTGGTTTGATCACTACAGCTTTGTGATGTAATTTGAAGTCCGGAGTTGTGATTCCTCCAGCTTTGCTGTTCTTTTTCAAGATTGCTTTGGCTATTTGGGGTCATTTGTGGTTCCATATAAATTTTAGGATTGTTTGTTCTGGTTCTGTGAAAAATCCTGTTGGTATTTTGATAGGGATTGCATCAAATGTGTAGATTGCTCTGGGTAGTACAGGCACTTCAACAGTGTTTTTTCTTCCAGCCCATGAGCATGAAATGTTTTTCCATTTGTTTGTGTCGTCTCCAGTTTCTTTCATTGGTGTTTTATAGTTTTCAGAATACAGGTCTTTTGCCTCTTTGGTTAGGTTTATTTCTAGGTATCTTATTTTTGGTATAGTTGTAATTGGGATTGTTTTCTTAATTTCTTCATTACTGTGCATAGAAATGCAACAGATTTCTATACATTGATGTATCCTGCAACTTTACTGCATTCATTTATCAGTTCTAGTAGTTTTTTGGTGGTGTCTTTCAGCTTTTCTATTTATAGAATCATGTCATCTGCAAACAGTGAAAATTTTACCTCTTCCTTACCAATTTGGATGCCTTTTCTTTTTGTTGTCTGATTGCTGTGGCTAGGACTTCCAGAACTCTGTTGAATAAAAGTGGTGAGAGTGGACATACTTGTTTTGTTTCTGACCTTAGGGGAAAGGCTCTCAGATTTTCCCCACTAAGAATGATATTAGCTGTGAGTTTTTCATAAATGACTTCAATTATATTGAGGTATGTTCCCTCTAAAACTACTTTGTAAATTCTTTTTTTAATCATGAATGGATGTTGTACTTTGTCATATGGTTTTTCTGCATCTACAGAAATGGTCATATGGTTCTTATCCTTTCTCTTCCTGATGTGGTATATCACATTGATTGATTTGTGAATATTGAACCACCCTCGCAACCCAGGAATAAATCCCATTTGGTTGTGGTAAATGTTGTTTTTAATGTATTGTTGGATTCAGTTTTGCTAGTATTGTGTTGAGGGTTTCTGCATCTGTGTTCATCAGAGATATTGACCTGTAGTTCTCTTTTTTATGGGGTCTATTCTGGTTTTGGTATCATGGTAATGCTGGCCTCATAGAATGAATTTGGCAGTTTCCTTCCTTTTCTAGTTTTTGGAATAGTTTGAGAAGAATAGGTATTAACTCTTCTGTAAATGCTTGGTAGAATTCACCTGTGAAGCCTTCTGGTCCTAGACTTTTGTTCGTTTTTTGATTCCTGATTCAGTTTCATTGCTGGTTATCAGTCTGTTCAAATTTTTTATTTCTTCCTGTTTCAGTTTTGGTAGGTTATATGTTTTTAGGAATTTGTCCATTTCTTCTAGGTTGTCCAATTTGTTGGCATATAATTTTTCATAATATTCTCTTATAATTGTATTTCTGTGGTTTGTTACTATTTCTTCTCTCTCATTTGTAATTTTATTTATTTGTGTCCTTTCTCTTTTTCTTGATAAGTCTGGCTAGAGGTTTATCAACTTTAATCAACTTTTCATTTCATTGATCTATTTCTGTTGGGGGGGCGTTTTGTTTTTTAGTTTCTCTATCACTTATTTCTGCTCTAATCTTTTATTAGTTTCTTCCTTCTGCTGTATTTTGTGTGTGTTTTTTTTTTTTTAAGATTTATTTATTTATTTGGGGGAGAGAGTCTCAAGCAGACTCCTTGCTGAGCACGGAGCCCAACACAGGGCTCAATCTCACGACGTTGAGTCCACCACCACAGGTGGAACCAAGAGTTGATTCGCAACCAGCTGTGCCACCCAGGTGCCTCACTTTCTACTGGTTTTAGATTTTGTTCTTCTTTTTCTAGCTCCTTTAGGCGTAAAGATAGGTGGTTTATTTGAGATTTTTTTCCCCTTACTTCTTGAGGTAGGCCTGTCTTGCTATAAATTTCTCTCTTAGAACCGCTTTTGCTGCATCCCAAAGGTTTTGAACCATTGTGTTTCCATTTTCATTTGTTTCTGCGTAGTTTTCTTTTACTTCCTGTTTGACCCATTCGTTGTTTAGTAGCATGTTATTTAACCTCCATGTATTTGTGATCTTTCCAGAGGTTTTTTTGTGTGGTTTTCTTCTAGTTTCATAGCACTGTGGTCCAAAAAGATACATAGTATGACAGATCTTTTTAAATTTGTTGAGGCTTTGTTTTGTGGCCTAATATGCGATCTGTTCTGGAGAGTGGTCTGTGTGCACTTGAAAAGAATGTGTGTACTGCTGCTTTAGGATGGAATGATCTGAATATTTCTGTTAAATCCATCTAGTCCAGTGTGTCATTCAAAGCCATTGTTTCCTTGTTGATTGTTTAGGTGATCAGTCCATTGATGTAAGTGGGGCATGAAAGTCCCCTGCTGTTATTGTATTATTACTGATTAGTTCCTTTGTTTCTTATTAACTGTTTTATGTATTTGGGTGCTCCCGTGTCGGGTGCATAAATATTTATAATATATCTTCTTGTTGGGTAGTCCCCTTTAGTATTATAGTGTACTTCTCTGGTTACAGTCTTTGTTTTAAAATCTATTTTGTCCTATATAAGTATTGCTACTCCAGCTTCATTTTTGACATCCATTTGCATGATAAATGTTTCTCCATCCCCTCACTTTCAATCTGCAGGTGTTTTAGGTCTAAAATGAGTTTCCTGTAGGCAGCATATCGATGGTCTTGTTTTTTATCTGTTCTGTCACCCTGTATCTTTTGATTGGAACATTTAGTCCATTTACATTCAAAGTAATTGTTGATAGATAGGTATGCGCTAAATTGCCATTTTATTACTTGTTTTATGGTTGTTTTCTGAAGTTTTTCTCTGATCCTTTCTTTCTTTCATGGCTTGCTCGTTTTCTTTAGTGATATATTTGGATTTCTTTTTCTTCATTCTTTGCATATTTATGAGTGGTTTTTGATTTGTGGTTACCATTAGGTTTTTATATATATAACCTCTTCTGCATACAGCAGAAGTCTATATGAAGTTGATGGTCGTTTAAGTTTGAACCATTCTTTACTCCTCCCCAAGTTTTAGGTATATGGTGTCATATTTTACATTCTTTTATTTTGTGAGTTCCTTGACTGGTTTTTTACAGAAATATTGATTTTAGTGCTTTTGTCTTTCCTACCATCATGCTGTCTTTTTTGATCTTTCCTTTCCACTCAAAGAATCCCCCTTAAGATTTCTTGCAGGGCTGGTTTAGTGGTCATGAACTCCTTATTTTTGTTTTTCTGTAAAATGCTTTATCTCTCCAATTCCGAATGATAGCCTTGCTGGATAGAGCATTCTTGGCTGCAGGTTTTTCCCATTGAGCACTTTAAATACATCATGTCACTCCTTTGTCTGGCTTGGAAAATTTCTGCTGAAAAACCCACTGATAGCCTTATGGGGTTTCCTTTGTATGTAACTGTCTTCTTTTGTCTTGCTGCTTTTAATATTTTTTCTTTACCACTATATTTTGTTATTTTAATTACAGTGTGTCTTAGTATGGATCTGCTTTTGTTGATTTTCATTGGGGGTTCTGTATGCCTCCTGGATCTGGATATATTTCCTTCCCCAGATTAGGGAAGTTTTCAGTTATTACTTCTTCAAATAAATTATCTGTCCCCTTTTTTCTCTCTTCTTTTGGGACTCCTATAGTATGGATGTTAATACATTTGATGGAGTCACTAAGTTCCCTAAGTCTGTTCTTGTTTTGCATAATTTTTTTCTCTCATTTACTCATCTTGATTACATTATTCTGTCCTCTAGGTCATTAATTCGTTCCTCTGCTATTCATTCATTCCATCAAGTGTTTCTCATTTCATTTATTGAGCTCTTTATCACTGCTCTGTTATTCCTTATCTTTGTTAATGGTTTCACTTAATGTCTTCCACTCTTAAGTCAGGTGAGTATCCTTATGATCATTGCTTTAAAGTCTCCATCAGGCATGTTACTTCTATCTGTTTCACTTAGATCTCTGGCTGTGGCCTTGTCCTGTTCTTTCATTTGGGACAAATTCTCCTCATCTTATCTAAGTTTCTGTGCCTATTTCTGTGTGTTAGGAAAGTCAGCTATGTCTCCTGTTCTTTAGGGTAATGGCTTTATGAAGAAGAGGTCCTGTAATTCCTTTCAATGTAATTTTGCCTGTTCCCCAGGCCTGGGGCTTCCAGGAGTGTCTCCAATGGAACATCATGTCTTTAATTTATTCTCTACTCTCTGTCTCTTCATTCCCTGACACTTCCCAACCTGTAGTACCTATTAGGTCTTGTTATAATGTTCTGAGTCATCAACACATGGAATCAAATCTATATTCTATGCCAGGATCTATTTAAAGAAAATTTCATAGATGAGAGCCTTTCGTCAACTGGATAATACTGATTAATATGCATAGACAGTGTCAATTACAAAGGACAAAATTTTTAAGCCAAACTATGAGTGGATTATAAAGTATTTCTGTATGTAACATCTCTGCCCAGTAGGCACTTGACTAAAAGGCTTTTTAAACTCAATCTGAGCAAAAGAAATGTAAAATCCTTAATATATTTGCCTCCTGTCCTTGGTCATCATATCATCAGTTTATCTTGGTAATTTTTTTTTCACAAAAAGAAGTTATGATATTTTAATTAGTTATGATATTTTAATTGGTTGTATTTAAGCAAATTGGGAAGTTTTTTTGCTCTGTACTAACATCAGTTTACATGGAGGTATTTACATATCTGGGCCAATTTTCTTTCAATCTTTCAGTGAAATAAATGATTATGATTTGCTGGTAGAATGCCAAAGCTGAAACTGTTTCTGTCAAGTATCTAAGAAATATCTGCATATCACCTAGCCAGCTTAAAATTATTCTTGGGTGCTGCCCATTAATATACCCAGATGGTACTACAGGTTTATCTCAGTAGGAAATCTGCTTAAGATATCCTTGAGATGGTTAATGCTTCTTTCCACATGAGCTGGACAAACTTTAAGTACGTAACCATGGAACAGTTTTGTTATGTGAAAAGTCTAACCTTAGTCCCAGTACTTTAAGAAATACACCCAAAAGAGTTTTTTATTTATTGGAACCACTTGGTCTAAAAGTATGACCGCTTACCACATGGGGCACATGGAACCCTTTTTTATTTTTTATTTATTTTTTTTTTAAGATTTTTTTTTATTTGTCTGAGCACACAAGCAGTGGGAGCAGCAGGTAGAGGGAGAAGCAGGCTTCCTGCTGAGCCAGGAGCCTGATGCGGGACTCGATCCCAGGACCCTGGGATCATGACCTGAGCCCAAGGCAGACGCTTAACCAATTGAGCCACTCAGGCATCCCCAGAACCCTTTTTTTTTTTTTTTTTTTTAAGTTTCACCAAAGAACAGAAAAGCTTGTGCCTCTGTGGACCAAGGCACCATGTACCCTCTTTCTGAAACCTGGCTACAAAGTGAGTAGCAGTGGTGCTTTTTCCCCACTAAGGTCTCTGTTTACTCTGTTTATGCTGCCAGACTTCCCAACTTTGATGTGTCACATGCTTCTTTCCAGTTCTATGGCTTGCACTTAAGTAAACATTATCCTTGAACATAATCCTCAACCTGAGGCCAGTAAATTAGGAACTCTGTAAGAAGAGACGTTATGAATATTTATCCTTATTGTGTTTTAGGAAGCTAGATTCTTTGGATTAATTGCAAGACGTGCTCTGTGAACGTAAGCTCTTTGGCTATAGTTTCTACAGGTTAGATGGTGCACTCTTTATGCACACAGCCCCCACCTTCCCTTTTTGAATAGTGCCCACCAGTGACATTGCTGTGCCAAGACCTCTGATTTTCTAAGGAATTTGTTCTTTCTACAATTACTCAGGAAAAGAAAGGCAATTTTCTTTTAATGTTCTGACTCTCGGTACCATTTCTTACACTCTGTCAGCACGCTTACCAGAGTTCTTTGAAAGGTGTAAGAGGGATGTTAGTGGCAGGCTTGAGACTGGACCCTGCTGTTCTGAGAGAATAAATTTTGATTCCTTTCCTTTTTTTTCTTAAAGTTAAGAATCCTAATCATAATAGCTGTGAGTCTCTCAGAGTGGATATGCCAGGAAAGGTTTTGTTCTGCACAATGGTTAGCCTGGGAGCTAAAGTTAGAAACAAATTGTAAATGCTTTAGTGCTGCTGAGCAGTTTGTAGCCCTGGAATAATAGCTGTCCTCACTGTGGCTGTCTAGGCGGCAGGGGCAGGGCTGGTTGGTAAATTATTAAAAACAGATGAGAGAGATTTCATGTTCTGGGAGAACAGAGACCTGGAGATGTGGCTGGGTTCTGGAATTAGTATTTGATTTGCTCTTTTTCTTAACCATTTTGCTATGCACTGTTCCAAGTTTATACCCAAAATAATCTTTATTAAAGGCGGTTTCATGTAAAAACAGAAGTCATGATAAACCATTTTCCTATAATTTTTCCTTATTTTATTGGTCATCACTGTAGAGTTCCGTTCATTTGTTACTCGAAATACATTTGTTTGTGCTGAAATAATATTTAAATGAGGCATTATGTATAATGGATAAAAGTAAACCTGATGTCCTTATCATCTTGTTTGTATCAGACTCAGAAATTTAATTACTGATACTTAATGTCTAGATAAAGAGTAAAAATAACTTTTATTTCTTTAGCTCCCTCCTTGGGCCTGTGGATTCATAATGGATACAAATTCAGACCCGAAGAACTGCCCGTTTCAGCTTTGCTCTCCAATACGCCCCCCAAAATATTACACATACAAGTTTGCAGAGGGCAAACTGTTTGAGGAAACTGGGCATGAAGACCCAATCACAAAGACTAGTCGTGTTTTACGTCTGGAAGCCAAAAGCAAGGTCAGTCTTTATAATCCCAACTCTGCACCACTGGCTTCAGGCATGCAAGCTGTCAGGCACTGTGCGGGCACTGCCTTTGTTACAGTAGCGTGCTTTTGTAAAGTGGGTCTCACATGCACCAGTAAAACCCAACTGATTTTTTAGAGGCTACATGGATATTTTTTTGACTTTAATATTGGTATATTTATTTTAACATGGATTAGAAAATGTATAACTAGCACATATCAAGCTCTTGAGTTCACATGTTTATATTTGAATTTTTAAAGGTGACTTAAAAAAAATAGTCAAAGTTGGTTTCTCGTTATGGCAAAAATTGTGAAGGTGGTAAGCATTTGACTAGAGTGAGCTAGACTGATATAGGCCTGCCTTCATGGAGCTTAAATCTAGCAGGGAGGATAACTGATGTGGAAGGAGTAATTGCTAATGTACTGATTGCTGCAAAGGAAGCTGTACTGAGTACAGTGGGAACATGACACAGGGACCTTCCCTAGGCTGGAGAGATCAGAGAAGGCTTCTCTGAGGAAGTGATGTCTCAGGTAGGACTTCTAAGATGATTAAGAATTAAGCTACAAAAGGAGGCAGGAGGAATCCATTTTGTGTGGAGGCCCTAAATTGAGGGAGAAATGGTGCATTCAAGAAGTACAAAGGAAGGGGCGCCTGGCTGGCTCAGTCGGAAGAGCATGAGACTTGATCCTTGGGATCATGAGTTTGAGTCCCACGTTGGGTGTAGAACTAGCTAACTTAAATAAAATTTTTAAAAAAGAAGTATAAAGGAGGACAATAAGCCAAAGTATAGTGTAAAAGAGGGAAGACCGAGGGGGGAGTGAAAAGTAGAAAAGACAGTTTGTGTAAGTGAGGAATAATTAATAAGCTGTGCTCTTGGATTTAAGGAATTTTCAGACCTTGGTATATCAGACATCAGATAATTTCATATGAGCTGGCAATGAATTGTGACACAGCCTTTTATCTTTATGAATTTTTTTCTTTAACTCATCGATTTACTTTTAATAGCTTTAATTATGTATTTTTCAATAAAACAAAAGCAGTACACATTTCTTAGAAGAAATGGAAAAATGCAGAATGTGTAAAGTTTAGATGACTACTTTTCAGTCCCATTTGCTACACCTCTTAGATATAATTATTGTATATCATTTTGTGTATCACCTTCCAGATTTTTGTGTTTTGTTTTTTGTCAACAAAATATATTTAGTCTTTGTTCTGCTTTAGTAATGTGGGATTATACCAGTCTATCAAAATGTAGTTATCATGCCCCAAATGGAAAGAACAATAAAGCTAGTTTTTGGGGAACCCAGGGATGCTTTATGAATTAGAGAAGAATGGAGACAAGTACTCAGTGGAAGCTGAGTATAATATTCTTTTTTTTTAAGGTTTATTTATTCTTTTTTTTTTTACTTTTTTAAGGTTTATTTATTATTTTAGAGAGAGAGTGCATGCGGGGAGGGGGAGGAGAGAGAGAATCTCAAGCAAACTCCCTGCTGAGCAGGGAGCCCGCCACAAGGCTCAGTCTCACAACCCTGAGATCATGACCTGAGCAGAGATCAAGAGTTGGGCGCTTAACCGACTGAGCCACCCAGGCGCCCTGCTGCTATAAATTTCCACAGGTATTTTTACACTGCTGATGAACTCAGATCCAGCCCATCACCGGACTTGGTACCATTCTCACCTCTTCCTTTTCATAAGTTTTCAACCAGCGTTTTCAACCAGCAAGTTTTTCTCTGTTTGATTTAAGATGGGGAAGAGGCAGGGAGATGAAAAGACAATTTGTAGAAATTAATGTACCTCATTTTATAATAATGAATCCGAGAAGTGAAACTCCAGTTACACTGTTGTTAACAAGTTGAGTGTGATAAGGAATGACGAAAGACTGCCTCCTTATTTGGCAAATATTCTGTTGTACCAAAGTTAAGTTTTCAGGGGCACCTGGGTGGCTCAGTGATTAAGCGTCTGCCTTCGGCTTGGGTCATGATCCCAGGGTCCTGGAATCGAGCCCCACATCTGGCTCCCTGTTCAGCTGGGAGCCTACTTCTCCCTCTCCCTGCCACTCCATCTGCTTGTGCTTCCTCTCTCTCTCCCTCTGTCAAATAAATAAAATCTTTTTAAAAAATTTAAAATGTTTAAAAGTGGTTTAAGTAAATTTATAAAAATATAGATAGTCCTTTGAAGAGGATGAGGGTGGATGTCAGGGATCAGTAAGAAATTCTGGTGCTAATGGTTGAGGACTGCCTATAGAGGACAGAAAATTGAGCTGTTAAAACTTAAATCAGCATGTTTATAAATATTCAAAGATGAGAAATGTGAATATCTAGCCATAGGTGTAGGCAAAATGCTGTGCTGGTGTGCCTAACCTTGATAAGTATATTTTGACTTATCTTGAAAGAAAGAAAAAAATTAATAGTAGGTAGTGAAGAACTCCTTAAAATCACTCTACTATCACGAAAAGCTGCATTTAATAAACTGTTCTCAAGCCAGAGTCTTGGTGCTCTTTTCTGGTTAATATTACAGGCCAGCAGTATAGCTGAAAATGGGGATGAACTATGATGTATTTTTCAAGACCATAACTCTGTTGTCATTATTATTTTTAAGTGATTTCTACACCCAATATTGGACTCGAACTCACACCCCGAGATCAAGAGTCCCTTGTTGTACCGACTGAGCCAGCCAGACACCTCTCTGATACCTTAATTAAATGAAGTTTGTGCTCAACATCAATAAGCAATGCATAAAATTGGGGATAAACTGTTTTAAAAGACTCTTACTTAGCGAAATAGTAACTTTTCATTTCCAGGATGGAAAATCAGTGCCAATGACCATTTTCCATAAAACGGATTCTGAGGACTTGCAGAAGAAACCTCTCCTGGTACATGTATATGGAGCTTATGGAATGGATTTAAAAATGAATTTCAGACCTGAAAGGCGGGTGTTGGTGGACGATGGATGGATATTAGCATATTGCCATGTTCGGTGAGTCAACATTTCACCTGGCATTTGAGTGCTAGAACATTGTGACAGATGTCCAGCATAACAGTGTATCAGGGAGCAAAGTTTATTTTCTCATCTGTGTTATTGAATTTATGTATTCCTAAACATATGCTGGTGGAAGTGGATTTAACAGACTAGTTGATCCAAAAAGCAAAAGGATAAATTTTTAGGATCTTGCACCAGAATTGATGTATCATTCTGTGTACTATCTTAGTAATGCTGTTATTTCCATTTAATTCTCTTGAGTTTAGGTTTTCCTAAAATAGTCTTTCAAAGTAGATCCTTTTTCCACTCTAACTTCCATTTTATTTTAGCTATTTTCAGGACACAAGTATTTTGTTTCTGCTTAAAATATTTCTCCACCTCCCCATCTCCAAACTAAAATCCAAACTTCTCGGTATATCATTTACCATCATGATCTGGCTTATTTCTGTAGTAATAGCTGTCGTTACTACCCAGACAGGTCCTGCACTCCAGCCTTACACAGCCTACACATCCAGCCTTGTTATATCCTTTCAGATGATAAACTCTTTCCCCTCTGTGCCTTTGCACCTGCCGGGTCTTAATGTTTTCCCTTTCTTTGCGCTTCTGGGAACTCCTATTCTTCCTCCACGCCTCAACTTAGGTATCATCTTCTTAAGAATTTGTTTTAGAGAGTATATACCCCTAACCTGACAGGTGGGTGTTCTTTCTCCTGCTTCTAGGATAACCTTAAATACACTTGTGTGAAAGCAGCAACCACATTGCTTGGCAGCTGTTTTCTTCCCCCGCAAAATGATCTTCAGGGCAAGAGATTTTTGCTTTTTTATATTTTTAAGGCTGGCATTTAGCCATAATGCCTGGTAAACAGTAGCAAGCACCCAAAACATGTTTGTTGAATGGCTCAGTCGGAGCATGCAACTCTTGATCTTGGGGTCATAAGTTCAAGCCCTCCATTGGGTGTAGAGCTTCCTTTAAATGAATGAATAAAAAGAAAATGATGATGACTCCTATTTTTTAGAAAACATATTTGTTAAATCCATTTTTGATTATATCAGGGGTTGGCAAACCTTTTCTCTAAAAAACTAAATAGTAAACATTTCAGGCTTTGTAAGCCACAGATGGTCTCTATTGTATATTCCTGGTTGTTGTTTTTTTCTCCCAACCTTTAAAAATATAAAAACCATTCTTAGCTCTAAGGCCATTTATTTAAAAAAAAAAAAAAAACGGGCCTCTGGGTAAATATTGCCCACCAGTTACAGTTTGCTGACCCTGACCTATATCATTAATATTTTTTCCCCACTAAAAAATTTTTTTGCCCTTTAATTTCAGAGGTGGTGGTGAGTTAGGCCTCCAGTGGCACGCTGATGGCCGTCTAACTAAAAAACTCAATGGCCTTGCTGACTTAGAGGCTTGCATTAAGACGCTTCACGGCCAAGGCTTTTCTCAGCCAAGTCTAACAACCCTGACTGCTTTCAGTGCTGGAGGGGTGCTTGTGGGAGCATTGTGTAATTCTAATCCAGAGCTGCTGAGAGCTGTGACTTTGGAGGTGAGTATACTCTGTTCTCTACTATGTGCAGAGTAGGGAGGCATGAAGCCATAGGCTACTTTATAAAAAATATTTCTGTTACAGTTTTACCATAGTACAAGAGTATAACAAAGCTTTTACATTTTAAACACAGAATTACGGCTCTGGGAGAACTTCTAAATTTACTTTAACTACTTATCCTTTATCCTCTTTTTCCCTGACAGTGTTCTTTATTAATTTTTGAGAATTTCCACTGAAGGATATTAATGGCTTTTCTCATTAGTTATTTCTTACATTTAAAAAACATTCAGACTTGGTGGAAAAGAGACAGAGCATATATGACTCACTAGTTCAGGGAGTCAGGCAGTCAGGGAGTCCACAAAATCCTTTGACTATATTGCCCATCAACATTTCAGTCCTAGATGTTAGTGGCTCTCCTTTTTTAAATACTCCATTCTTAAAGATCTTTAAGGGGTAGTTTTTCTGTATTGTAGTTGAAATATCTTGCTTTGATCTTAAAAACCTCTTGAACAACATGGAGGCTAGGGATACCAACACCACCCCCAACCCCACGCCCAGCCCCACCCCCATGCACAGTCAAAAATCTATGTATAACTTTGGACTCCCCAGAAACTTAATAGCCTGCTACTGACCAGAAGCCTTACCAGGAACATAAACAGTGGATTAACACATATTTTGTATGTTCTATATATTATATACTGTGTTCTTACAATAAGCTAGAGAAAAGAAAATGTTACTAAGATGATCATAAAGAAAATACATTTGTTTATACAGTACCGTTTGTATGTATATCTGTTTTTTAAAATCCAGGCATAAGTGGACTTTCACATTTCAAACCTGTGTCCTTCAAGGCTCAACTGTATAGTCTTTTCCTGGTGTCCAAAATTATGAAGTTATGTTATAGCCACTCATTTCACCTTCTTCCTTATTCTGCTCCTGGTCAGACACGCTAGAAAATAATGACTGGGATGGAGAGAGTAAATTATCTTCAGGTTTCTTTTATTTTGAGGATGTGGGGTATACACTATAGCTTCTATTAAGTAAGTGTTAAATAATCCTGACCTATAAATGTACTTTTTAAGAAAAAATGCTAAGTATAGAGGGAAGAAAACCTATGTACAAAGATAATAATAGCAGAGTTACTTTCAATATAAAGAAAATACAACTAAACTGTGACTTTTAGAAATTAGAAAGGAAATAACCAGAAATGTTTGTATAAGAATATTTACCCCAGGGGCACCTAGGTGGCGCAGTCGTTAAGTGTCTGCCTTCAGCTCAGGGCGTGATCCCAGCGTTATGGGATCGAGCCCCACATCAGGCTCCTCTGCTATGAGCCTGCTGCTTCCTCTCCCACTCCCCCTGCTTGTGTTCCCTCTCTCGCTGGCTGTCTCTATCTCTGTCAAATAAATAAAATAAAATCTTTAAAAAAAAAAAAAAAAGAATATTTACCCCACATTGCCTATAATAGTGAAGAAGTGGAATCAACCTAAATACCCAATAGAGGATTCATAGTTTTAATTAGAAGCACCAAAAACTAGCTGTGACGAAATTAAGCAGAAAAGGGATTTATTGAAAGGTATTGGGTAAGGGCAGGTATAGAACCAGTCTTATAGAGGCTATACAGCCAGAAACATGTCCAAAATAGACCATAAAACTGGCCCAGTGCAGCTATCACTGCCACCACTGCTGGACACAAGTCACTCGTACTGCCAGTGCTGCTTCTAAAAACTCAGTATAGATGTGGCACTTTTGCCAGAAATATTCTCTGTGGTCCCTCCTTTGAGCCACAAACTTCCCATTCAAAGTTGGAGCACATTATGTCTGATTGGGTAGACCCAAGTCATGTGGCTACTCCATGCTGCTGGGAAAACTGAGAAAGGAACTACCTGGCATTTAGCACCTCCCTAGTGAGAGGCAGAGCCTCATAAGGTTAGGGATAGTTTAAATGCAGAAAAGGAGTCCAGATGCTAGGCAGCCAGAAAGGATCGCATTTGCCCACTAGGTTACTATTAATACAAGAGAAAGCTGAAAAGCATGTTAACAAAAGACTATAAGCTAAGTGAAAAAAGCAGCTGCCATTTTATTAAATGTTTTAATACTGGTTATAAGCCAGTGAATGATTTTTTCTTCTTTCAGTTTGAATATTTTCAAGATTTTCTTCAATTAACATTTATTGCCTTTTTTTAAATATAAAATGTCCTACTGACTGGTTTACTCATGTTGTGTTTTTTCATTCTTAATTGTGAGAAAATAACAAAATTTAACATCTTAACCATTTTTAAGTGTTCAGTTCAATAGTGTTGAATATGTTCACATTGTTGTGCAACCAATCTCCAGAAGTCTTCATTTTGCATAACCAAAACTCTACACTTAATAAATAGCAGCTCCCCCATTCTCCCTGCCCCTACCCCCTCAGAATCACCATTCTACTGTCTCTGTAAATTAGACTATCTATACTTCCTATAAATGGAATCATACATATTTGTCTTTTTGTAACTGATTTTTTTCACTTAGATAATGTTTCTCAAGGTCCATCCATTATCCTAACAACCTTGCTAAGGCTGAATAATATTCCATTGTATCATTGTGTATATTTTGCTTATCCATCCATCAGTGGACACTTGGATTGCTAACACCTTTTGGCTGTTGTTCATAATGCTGCTGTGAATATGGGTATACTCTTCAAGACCCTGCTTTTAATTCTTTGGGATATATACCTAGGAATAGAATTGCTGGATTATATGGTACTTCTGAGTTTAGTTTTTTGAGAAACTAGCATACCACCTGCATCATTTTACATTCTCACCAACACTGCACAAGGGTTCAGTTTTTCCACATCCTTGCCAACACTTATTTTCAGGTTTGTTTTTAAATAGTACCCATTCTAATGTCTATAAAGTGGTAGCATTTATTACTTTTATATAAAATGTATGTATAAATAAAGGCATCAAACTAAAACACTGTGAAATTAGAAAATATATATATATATATAAACATGATATATAAAGTTACCACTTTCAGAGTCTGAAAACTGTAAAGGCCAGTTATAAATCACAGGCCCTAGTTAAGGACTGAGTAGTTAGTCTGCCTCCTGGGAATCCACATGGCTTCTTGACCTTTGTTCTCTCATGTCTGCATGTATAGTCATAAAATATAATATTTTTCTGAAACTCGTTTTAACAACTCTTAAATTTCTTAACAAAGTTTAAATTTCTTTGGCTTCTTTTTTTGTTTGTTTCTTTAGGCACCTTTTTTGGATGTTCTCAACACCATGATGGACACTACACTTCCTCTGACATTAGAAGAATTAGAGGAATGGGGGAATCCTTCATCTGATGAAAAACACAAGAACTACATAAAACGTTACTGTCCCTATCAAAATATTAAACCACAGGTAGTGAAAGACAGTTCTGATACACTATCCTAAAGTGATAGAAGAGATATTGAAAAGGATACTTACCCATGCCGAGGCAGGAATTTAGGGCTGTAGGTCATTTCTGCTTATAATACCCAAACACCTTTCAGCACCATCTCTCAATTTCATAGTTCGGGAGAATAGATATGGTCATGGCCTCGCTAGCCAAGAAAAGGCTATTCCAGATAGCAAGTGGTCTAGTACTATCATACTATAGATCTCTCAATATCAAATGAGAGAAAATATCTAGCACCTATATGAAAAAATTGGAGGTAGTTCTTTTTCATAATCTATAAGGTAGAAAGGGACCATAGAGAATAATGTAAACTATGCGTCTATTTTCTTTCAGCATTATCCTTCCATTCACATCACGGCTTACGAAAACGATGAGCGTGTACCTCTAAAAGGAATTGTAAACTATGCTGAGAAACTCAATGAAGCCATTACAGAGCATGCTAAGAACACTGGTGAAGGTAAGAGACCACCTGTACGCAGGGAACATAGCTAAATGGACTAGTACCTTCCACATACTACGCAGTAATACACTTTATGATTTTGGACAGTTTGTTTTTCTATGTTGACTACTCAATTGAGGCATATATAATAACTATACCTGCCTTGCCTTTTTTAAAGGAAATATTAAAATAAGGTAGGCAAGGCACAAAGAAAAATAAAGTTAAACATCAAATATAACTTAGAGATGTACTGTCATAAAACACTCGTTCATTTAATATTAATTGAGCTATTATTCTTGGAAACTTCTAAAAAGATTCTAAAGCTTTTGCTGTGGAGCTTCAGTGCCCAAACTAGCTGCTTTAATTTTCTCTAGCTCTTTCCATTTCATTGGATAAGAATTTGTACCTTTCTTCCTTAGTGAGACCTTTAGGGCTCAGGGAGGGGACAGACCCACATACAAGTTCTCAGTCACCTTGTTTTCACCTTCATGCCTCATACCCATTGCAATAGTAGCTGTTTCCAGGTCACAAGACTCTGATTCCACAGAGCCTGTCTGGCTTCCTCTTGAATCACAACCTTCTCCATGTGGCCCTACAAGTAATTTCTATCCAGTGTCCTCAGCCATTGGTTCTCCTCCTGCTTTCTCTGTTTCAGAAATCTTGTCTTCTGCTTGCCCCGTCTCTTTCTTGGTGATGATAGTTTATGCCTTTTTCCTTCACTGTTATTTTAATAGCATATGTGGGAGGAGAGGGGAGAAATGAGTCTCAAAAAAACCCTTCTAATTGTTTCATATGTTAACTCTTTCAGGCTATCAGGCCCCCAATGTTGTTTTAGATATTCAGCCTGGAGGTAATCATGTGATTGAGGATTCTCACAAAAAGGTATGCTATCAAGCCCTTCTCAGTTGACAGATGCCCAAGTAGAGATGTGCGGTAGTCAACATTCCAGTGGTTAAAGCAGGGTTTATGACAGCTGCTTCGTAACTGTCTGGTCTGTGGCTGAGGCCCAAGGGGGAAAAAGGAACGCTGACTCAGTCAAGAGAAAGGATTCCCTCTTAAAACTTGCAAGTGAGCTCTGTTAAAGTAATGTAATCTTAATTGTTGGGAGCACCTTCTGCCTCTGTCTCAAATAATAAAAGTATTCTTGCCACAAATTGCTGACTTAAGGTTTGGGTGAAGATGGACAAAGAGATTAGCGCTGGAGTTTTACCACAAAGGCCCTCTAATTTTTTAAATGTGTTTCTTTAGATCACAGCCCAAATTAAATTCTTGTACGAGGAACTTGGACTTGACAGCACCAGTGTTTTTGAGAATCTTAAGAAGTACCTAAAATTCTGAAATGCTGCATTCCATGGGAATTGGAAACACACTGAAATATTTCATAGTCTTATTTCCAGTTGGGTAAGCAAAAGTGAGATATTTTTTTTTTAAGTTAGTAATTTTTTAAAATCTGCTTCTCCATCCCAGTTTTGTCTAGTGTACATCTCACTTGCTTATACTGTTCTGTCATTGGTGCACATGCCCCTGAACCTACGAAAGTAGTTTTCAAACCATGCTCCTCAGAAGGACATGGACTTGGGGGTGAAGGAAGGATTGGTGACAGCACAACTCTCCCCACCTCCTTCAGAACAGCTTTTTGTCTGTTCTGACATTTTCTTTGAAAAGTTTACAAATCAAGGTCCTGCCTCTTTGCTAGTGAACGTTTTTAGACACTTCAGTAAGTTATCCTGCAATTTCTATGCCTGTATTTTATGAAAAAAGATAACATTCTTCACATTAGAATTCACCAGATCTTTCTAATCTGGAGTCCTAAGGTGTTCCCATCATCTCTCTTATATTGACTCAATAAAGTTACAAGTTCTACAAGCGATAATTTTATTATTTTTTAAAAACATTTGGGAACCTTTTCTAAAGCAGTTATATTTACCCAGCAGCATGCTGTACGTGAAGTTACTGCAAATGCTTATAATAGGATGCCAGTGTCTTCATCTCTTTCATAAAGGTGCCTAACACAGGCTGTGCAGTATGTTTAATACACTGGAATAGCATGCCCGATTGGAAACAAAACATCTGTCTCTGAAAGCAGTTTGGTGATGAAGGAGATTTTTCCTGTTGTATTCAAGGATGAGGCCTTCTCCTTTGTCCAGTAAAATGGCATCCGTATCAACTTCACTGCCTTTGTAGGCAGAATTGGTACTTAACCTTATCCTCATTCTTCTGGGAATATTGGAAATCATTTCCTCTAGATTTACCACTGTTGATTCTCCAAAATTCAGAACCACAAGAAAGACTCTGTCGATGCCATCCAGCTCTCTTGTGTACACGACAGAGTGGCTGTCATTCTGCAAATAGCAAAACCAGCCCCTGCTGAGGAGCAGCTCGTTGGCATGAAGCAGACTTAATTCTTGATATAACTTCAGTGCTGATCTGGAGTCAGTCTTTTGGACCTATTTTAAAAAAAAAATTGTTTGATTCTAAGAGTTGTTGGGGTTTTTTTTAAATATATTTTTAGTATCATCTAGGACCTTATTTCCTAAAAAAATTTGCCTCGGTTTTGCCCCTTAAAATGACTACCAAATTGTTAAGTATTGATAGGTAAGTAAGAATAGTTTATTTGAGAGATCGCAAATGCAGGGAGTCATTGTTTGCTCAGTGCTTTGCTACATCTTGGCCAGAGATGATGAGGGACCAAATTTGACTCCACTTTAGGAATTCCAAAGCGAATGTCCATGTGTAAGTTATCTGGTATTTAACGTGCCTAAGTACAGTCCCTTTATGCTACACTGTAACTGGTAGAAGAGCAGCCACTGTGGCCATGGACTCGGAGGGCCTCTCTGTTCTTTTTTGTAGCAATGTGGGTTGCGTTACCTTAAGACATGTATTCCTTGCATGGCTAATGGTGAACAGAAAGTTGCAAAAAAGGATGCAAAGTGCTGCCTAAAGGGAAAGTTAAAAATCGTACTTCTTTAATGTGTGTCCATTAAGGAAGATCAGGCTTTATTTCACAGCTATATAAAACATAAACAATTTAATGTCGTGTTTTCCTTTAACATTTTAGGCATCTTCTCCTGTTACTATGTTAAAATGTCATTTTAATAATGACAGGATAATATTCTATTGGATGGATATACCATACTTAACCATCTCTCTCATTTCAGCATTCAACTTTCTAATATTTTCAGTGCCTCCCCCATATTTGGGTTATTTATTTAGAATAGAAAGACAATTACTATGTCAAAGAGTATGGACACTTGATACGTAATGCCAAATTAGTCTTCGTAAGAGCTGTTGCCAAATCAGTGGTAGTGTTCATTTCCTTGGACTCTGTTGACTGCAGTGGTGGTGGCTGTTGTTGCTGTTACCATTGTTTGGGGGCAGGTGCCTAATGTGTGGTCTTCGGTGAACATTACTGAATGTTTGAAAAAAATGTTTATTCTCTGTAATCAGGTACAAAGGTATTTATGGTACATGTATATGGTATATGTATATGACTTGTCAAATTACTATTAACATTTTCTATAGCCTTAGATAATGCATGGAAAAGCCTAGTTCAGTGCCACTCACAAAGAAGTGCTGAGTAAGTGTTAACTATTATTTGTGTCTACTTCCTAAAAATATGTTGACATGTCTCTCTGTAATTGTGGGTTTGTCAGTTTCTCTTGGCATTTCTCATAGTACTTGTTTTATAAATTTTGGAGCTACTGTTAGATGCACAGATTCATGACTTGTAGTGGAATGTTCTTTTATCAATTTTTGAAAATTGCATTTGTCTCATAACGCTTTTCATATTGAATTCTATTTTGTCTGCTATTAAATATTTCCACACCTGCTTTTTGTAACATTATTTTTCTAATAGGAAATGCATGCACACAGTATAAAATTTGTTTATAAGAAGAATATATAGAATAAGGTTTTTCTTAACACCATTAGCTAGCTTTTCACTTCCTCTCTCAGAAATAGACCTTATTAGTTTATGTAGGATACATTTTATGCCTATGCAAACATATGTAGGTATACTTTTTCATTATACAAATTGTGGCATGACGCTATTATGGACACTATTTCTTATTTAGTACATGTTAGAGATGGTTTCATAATATCAGTGCTTTTTTTTAAAAGCTTCATACTAATCCATCATATAAATTACATAAATTAACCATAACTGATTCAACTGGCTTTCTTTTGATAAGTTATTTATATCATTTCCAGAGTCGTCATCTATTAAAAACATTGCTGTGGTAGAGATCCTTGAATATTTATCATTTTCCACATATACAGGTATTCCCGGAATGAAATTACTAGGACAAAAGGTGATATGCGTTTTTTTGTTTGATAGCTATAGCCAGGCAGCAATCTTTAAATATTATTTTAATCTGAGAGTTTTTATCTTCTAACGGGTAAATTTAACTTCTATTTGTGATTACCGTATGTTCAGACCTAATCCTACAGCCCTTTTTTATTTATAATTGTACTATTGTTTTCATCCTTTTTAGCATCAAATTGATTTGATGTTAATATTTTTCCTTCTAATGTTCTTTGAAAATTATACCCTTAAATTTGTAATGCCCGTTTTAAATATACTTCTCTTGACATTTGGAGCGATGCTGTCCAACAGAACTTCCTGCTGTGCTGCAAGTGTCCTATATCTGCGCTGTCTAATGTGGTAGCCACTAGAAGTGGTGCTAGTGTATCACAGGAAGTGAATTTTTCATTCTGTTTAGGAGTCTTAGTGGTGAATGGCCACTAGCAGCTCAAATCTAGAGCAAGTTCCTGTTTCCATGCCCTGAAAAGAGTGCTTTAGCCTGCTCGCTCACACGTTCTCTCAACTTCCCATTTAGAAGTCAGTCACTAAGATTTTTGTTCCAGAACACCTTCTTTACCTTCTTTTACATTGTGTATCCAAAAATGTCCTTAAGTTCTTTTCCTTACTGTATTTTATACGTCATATTTTTTTTTTAAAGTTATCTCTACACCCAATGTGGGGCTTGAACTTAAAACCTTGAAATCAAGAGTCACATGCTCTACTGACTGAGCCAGCCAGCACCCCACACACATCGTCTTTCTTTTAGATTCATTTTGTTTTAGTTGCTGATTCTTCTTTTAGAAAGCGGCTATATATGGAAAAATTTGGGGTCCATGCTGTTCTAGGTCTATATTCTTGAATGCTAATTGGAATGGATATAGGACTCTAGGTTTAGAATCAAGTTTCCATCATAGCTTTAAAGATTAAGGTGCTAATGTGTTCTAGGATCCACTTGAAAAGCCAGTGCAACTCTCAAATCCTTTGCTTGGGCAATCTGTTTTGGAGTTTAGTTTCTGCCTTTATTCTTGCCATTCTAGAAAAGATAAATATCCCTGAGTTTTCTTTATTTCTTGGATTATGTTTCCCTCTGTTCTCTTTACACTATTATTTGCCTTTTTACAGTGCATTCTGAGGGGAGAGTCTGGATCAGTTTTCCAGCACACTAATTAGAATTTCTATTTCAGTGGTTTTACAATCTTCTTCATTTCTAAGATCTCTAATCACTTTTTTTTTTAAGATATTTTTTAATTTATTTGTTAGAACACAAGCAGGGGGAGCGGCAGGCAGAGGGAGAAGCAGGCTGTCCACTGAGGGACTTGATCCCAGGACCCGAGCCAAAGGCAGACGCTTAACCAGCTGAGCCACCCAGGCACCTCAATCACTTTTTTAAAAGAATTGAGACTCCACAAAACAATATACCAATAATGAAGTCTTATGTTTGCTATATCTCCTCTACTTTCTACAGTGTTAAGAGTGTTGTCTCTCTTCTTAATTTTTCTCATATGTGGAGTGATTCTTGGTGATCCATTTACTTAGGCAACTGAAGACAAAGAGTATCACAATGCAAATCTCTAGTAATTATGGGAAGCTTAGTTTTACTTTTAGAAATTAAATTCTTAACCTATCTCTAGGGCTTCTATGGATGTATTTTATTAAATAGCATTCCCTGACTTTTTGTAACTTTTGTTAGAATTCAGCATCCCTCCAAAACATTACCCATGATTATTTGAAAGGCTTGGTTAATGTTATAGAAAAAAAAACTTTTAATTTGCGTTTGCATTTTTCCATCTTCTGGCATTCATTTTTATGTAAGATTTCTTACATATTGTACTCAGATTGGCCTATGGGAACATTTTGGACATAACAAAAATCAAGAGATTAAATCTAAACACAGATGTTTAAATAATATATTTTTGTCTTCAAGGACCTATGAATATATGAAACAAAAGTAATGCTATCCCAACAGCCTGTGAGGAGTTGTAGGAGCAGGAGCTCGAAACGGAATAACCTGGGGAGACTGCGCCTACGGTGGGGAGCACCGAGTAACGTACAGAATTGCTGAACCACTACATTATACACCTGAAACTACTGTAACATTATATGTCAACTATACTTTGGTAATTTATTCCAAAAATAGTAGACTGTGGTAAGGGGAAATTTTTACGTCTCATGGAAGCCAGTAATTTCTCTTCTCCTGAGGTAATTTAGATCATGTTTTCCAGTGACATTTTCACTGGTACATGGTTCCACCTGGAGTCATTTCATATTGTTCTGGCCTAAGGAAATGTACTTTAGTATAAACTTTGCCAAATTGAGCAAACAAATTTTCTAAACAGGAATGCACAGATTCCAGCAATTCCAGCTGAATTTTGCAAACTTGATCACCTGAGTACAGAAAATAGTATAGGCAAAAGCCAATGGGTGTGCTTTTCCAGAACAGCTACTTTTAGGAATTATTCATGTCTTGGTTTCTCCAGGTAAATAGCCTTGATGGTCTCCTTCCTTCCTTCTCTTTTGCGGGCAGGAAAGGAAGACAGATAGCTGGGCTTATTGAAAGACCTCCATAAAATTTCCATGGGGCGCCTGGGTGGCACGGCGGTTAAGCGTCTGCCTTCGGCTCAGGGCGTGATCCTGGCGTTGTGGGATCGAGCCCCACATCAGGCTCCTCTGCTATGAGCCTGCTTCTTCCTCTCCCACTCCCCCTGCTTGTGTTCCCTCTCTCGCTGGCTGTCTCTATCTCTGTCGAATAAATAAATAAAATCTTAAAAAAAAAAAAAATTTCCTTAAGAGCTCAAAGCTCTTAGGGGCACCTTGGGTGGCTCAGTTGGTTAAGCGTCTGCCTTCGGCTCGAGTCATAATCCCTGGGCTTGAGCCCTGCATCGGGTTCCCTGCTCCCCCACCCCACCCCACCCCGCTTATGTTCTCTGTCTGAAATAAATCTTAAAATTTTAAAAGAGCTCAAAGCTCTTTAAAGTCATTCCATTGAACAGTTGTATATTCTGTACAATACTTCACACGGTGCACTTCTGTACCAGTTTGTTTTTTCACAAAAACATGACAAGAACTATAAGACAAGTCCATGTTATTGACTTAAAGAGAGCACCTGTTGAAGTTTTAAGTACCCTCGGCGTGACTGTATGTCGTCAGCACAGAGACTCATTTCATGTTTCTGGAATCAATAGAACAGTTCCATTGATACTTACATCAACATTTACAGTATGGTAATCTGAATTGATAGGTAACCAGGTGTGACTGGCTTCAGAAAAACCAGCATTTGAGCTATTGTCCCACTGCATTGGTGACTTTGAGAGGAGGGTATTCTGTGTCAAAAGAAAACAGTGGTCTAGTTAGTAAAAGAAATATCATTTGGCCATGATTTATTTCATAATTACTTAATTCCCTGTATTTCTTAGTTAATACCTACATTCATTAGCATTCATAATGAAAAGTCTTCAATATTCAGTACCTAAACCATCTTCACACTTTTAATTGGAAAAATAGTGACATATAGTAACTGGACTTTGGTACATGCATGGAATCTTTTGCTACTTGTCCCTATCAAATGAGTAGGATTTCAAGATGGACCATTACTAGTTCATTCCATGGTGCAGTGATGGTGAGTTCAAGTATGCAGCATGTACAAGTAAGCCTAAATTCTATCCTCTTATCCAACCTGGTTATTGCACTTGAATGCACACACACAAATTTAGGAATGCACGCCAAACATTAGGGAAATTGGATCTTCTACATTGAAAGGTAACCATACAAATTATTATAGGTTCACCCAACAACACAATTTTGATATCCACAGCCTCAAACAAAAAATAAAAACCACTCACACCTGAGGCTATGCATTTACATTTGTCAAGATGAACGGAAGAATCTTTGTGCTGTGTTCAGATGAGATCTAGCGCTACAGACAAGCACTATAATTAATGTTCCAAACTCAAAACACAGGTTCTCAAATTCTAGTGTGCCTAAGAATCAGGTGGAAAACATCTTTAAAATGTGGATTCCTGGGCTCTACCTTTCAGTTGTGTGGCTTAGGAAGCAGCATTTTTAAGCTCCCAAGCAAGAGAGCTAATAGTAAGGAAAGCAGAGTACTAATTTCCAGCAGAATAAGATAGTAGATTCTCCAGTTTCACGTAGTTCGATTGTTAACTCACAACATCATAGCTTTCGTTGAGATTTGTGGCTAAAATATTTCTCATTCCTATTTCTTCCCCATAGTAAGTTATGGGAGTCCCAGGGAGTGTGAAAACAAGCATGTTCATGATGTTGACATATTCTTCCCCAAAACGAGAAGTCAGCCGGGCACTGTCTGGTCCACCGATCTGAAAGGCAAATACTTTAAGAACATAGCTCAATATACAGTTTTCTGGAAGATTTACCCTATTCCACAAAAAGTTCATCGGGCAGAAAAACAAAGTTTGCTGTGGGTACCATGGTATCAGCAAGCCTGGATTTGAGTCCCAGCCCTGCCACTTACTGTGTAATGGACCAATTTATTGTCTTGGCCATTATGATTAACAAAATGGTGGTAACAAGTTACTTCACAGTGATATTGCAAATGTGATAAAATTTATGAGGGTACATTTTAATATTTTAACACATTTGGATAAGAGAATAGGACAAGAAAAGAAACAAAATGTTTCCCGTAGCACAAGGAGGGAACAGGTGGAAAGGACAGGCAGGAGAGATTTCGGGGTGGGGGGTGTCTTGAACTATTCAAAACAAGTTTTGAAGATAAATCAACTTTTATAGAGAAATGTACATAGTCCAAGAGGAAATTTTCTAGTTTTTAAATTTGGTATTTCTATGTTAAATGTTTTAATTACATATATTACATATTATCTAGTCCTTACAACATCATAGCTTTTGTTAAGGTATACCCATAATTCAATCTCATGTGCATATACTGAACATGGCATTTTACTATATAAAGTACTTACGGGACACCTGGCTGGCTCACTCAGAAGAGCAAGCAACTCTTGGTCTTGGGGTCATGAGTTTGAGCTGCACGTTGGATGTAAAGATTACTTAAATAAATTTAAAAAAAAAAAAAAAAACTTTAACACCTACATTCCTTATTGCCCTCCTCCACTGTCAGGTATTATCTCCATTTTGGAAACGATGAAACAAGCTCTCTGAGAAACTACATCACTTATTCAAGGCAAGATATGATGCAAAACCAGAGTTTGAGAATAAGAATTTGGGTGGAGGTTGAGAATAAGAACATGGTTGGGGTTTTTGTTTTGTACTAAAACTATCTTTACAACTATCTTTTTATAGACCACTATAAACTATTTTTGTTTTTAATGACCAGAAAAATCAAATTTCGTCTCTATTTTATTGAGAGCCTCTGTTAAGATATGGTTATTAAGCTTTCTTAGAGCACTTTCTTTTTCAGAATTGAAATATTTCCACAGGTAGTTCACAGGAGTGGACAGAAAGAAATCCCAGTCACCTAGGATATTGGAGACCCTCAGTATATGAAAAACAAGTGCTAAAACTCCATTGTAAGAAATTTTGTAATATAGGGGTCACTTGTGGAATGGTGGGAGAAGGACCTCTAAAATCTCTACCATAAAAATGAGAATGCTGGCAACAACTAAAGAGCCACTGTTTCACAACTCTGGAAACTAGCTAAAGGCTTTCAACAATACAAGAAGTATTTATGCAAGAAAAATAGCAAGCTTTGTGTCATTTTAACCAGACTTAAACTCATGCCCCTCAGATCCACGAAAGCCTTGAAAACCTCAAACTTAGAACTACCGTAGCTAAAAACCAGGGGCCACTGGAGAGGCAGAATAAGTTTAGAGTTCACTATTCGACCTTTCTGGCACTCACTTTTAGTTGGGGTTTTTTTTTTTTTCTTTATCAGAGAAATGCCCTATCCCCAAGGTATTTGCCAGAAACAAAAATTGTTTCACATCACATCTGCCTGAGGTGGTGTTACCAGCTGGGGCTCAACAGAGACCAAAAACTTTAAAAGCTGGGGGAAGAGGTGACTGTACTGGCCTTTGAAGGTCTGACAGAATCAGAGAAAGACAGTTATCACAGATTCCATGTATTAGTGAGATCATGAGAAGGCAGAGGATGAGAGGAAAAAAATGAAACAAGAACCCAGAGAGGGAGACAAACCATAAAATACTCTTAATCTCAGGAAACAAACTGAGGGTTGCTGGAGTGGAGGGGGTGCAAGGGATAGGGTGGCTGGGTGATGGACTTTGGGGAGGGTAAGTGCTGTGGTGAGTATTGTGTAAGAGAGGAATCACAGACCTGTACCCTTGAAACAAATAATACATCATGTTAATTTTTTAAAAGACCATTAAAAAAAAAAAAGTCTGACAGATTTCTTGGAATCTAGAACATGTGCAGATGCCCTGGAAGACTTGAGAAGGCTCTGATCTCTCACCTCTGGCTAACCTTGAAACTCCGTGCAAGCAGAAAATGAAGACTAAGGTAGAATTACAAACTGCCTGTCAGAGGGTTGAAAGCATGCCCCAACACACACACACACACACACACACACACACACACAGCCCCTTCAGCAAAGGCTGGGAGAATGAATGGTTCAACAGCGGTTCAGAAATCTCTTCCAAAAAAAAAAAATCTCTTCCGGTCATTAAAAAATACCCAGTTTTCAGCAACAAAGAGGAATGGAAGACCTGCAAAGAAACAGGAAAAAGCAGAAAAATATAGCCCATACATAGAAAAAGCTGTAGAAAGTGTGGCTGAGGAAACCCAACATTGGACTAGTGGACAAAGACATTTATACGTATGTTCAAAGAACTAAAACTACAGAATTTAAAGTGAGGACAGTGTCTCATCGAATAGATACTATTAATAAAAAGAATACGAAGAAGAACCAGAAAGAAATTGCGGAGTTGAAAAGTATGATCACTGAAAGGAAAAGTTCACTAGACGGGCTTGACAGATTTGAACTGTCAGAGAAACCAGCAAATTTGAAGACGGAGCAATCGAGATTATCTAGTCTGAGAACCAGAAGGAAAAGAAGAAAAATGACAAAAACCTGGTCAGAGGCCAGGACAAACAGGCCTGGCTCACTAAACAATCACCAGTTAAGGGAAAGGTTAGGATCACTTACAGACATACCCGTCGTTTTAGGGGTGACTATTCAACAAGCACACCAGCACCAGATATGCCGACCCAGGCATGAGGACTTACCATCCAGTTAGGCCATTTTCCTTCTGGCATGTTTTCCATCCAGGATGTGATAACCTCAAACACACTGTTCCCAGAAGGAGTGTTTAGCTCACTGAAATACTTGTTGAAGGGAAAATCTGCTTCTTGAATAAAAGGCAGCCCATAATACATCATGGTCCTGTCAGTGCTCTCTCCATAGGCTTCGGTCCCCATGAACCTGAAAGAGTTGTCAGGATATAGTGTCCTCAGGGCCCGTCAGAAGACTGGGAAGTATTCTCCAGCTGTTTCAGTCTGCTTGACTATTAACCATATCTGGCTGGGCTCACTAGGAATCATAATCGAGCCAGATGGCCAAGTAATAGCATGCTGGGTCACCTGGATGATTTCTCATTTCTCATGGACAGTAAACCCAAGGACTAGCCTAATATGAGGCTGTGTCTTAGAGTTAAGATACACATTTGAATCTCACTCAATATTGTTCTCTTCTTCCTAATTCTGATTAAAAGTAACTTCCATGAACACTTTATCAATTCTCGTCACTCTGCTTAGAATGTATGGTGTTATGTCTGTGCAGTCATGTGAGGGGGTTTTCCCCAGAAACCTCTTGATAGGAATCCCTGTAAAGTCTCACTTTATTACTGGGGTGCACTCTTGGTTAATAAAAACCAGCACTCTAGGGGCGCCTGGCTGGCTCACTTGGTAGAGCACATGACTCGTGATCTCAGGGTCATGAGTTCAAGCCCCACGTTGGGTGTAGAGCTTACTGAAAAGCAAACACTGTCAGGGAAAGACACATTATCCTGAATTACCCACATCAATGCTGGCTTTACCTGGTTGAGGTAAGGACATACTATCTGGAGCCCAGGTGTTTCAGTTCCAGTCCCATCCCTGCCATTACCACCTGTGTGACCATTGCCTTCGTGCTTGGAGTCTCCCATTTCCTCATCTATAGGATTGGGATACCAATCAGAGGACCTACTCTAAGGAAGAGAAATTTCCTTAATTTTTCTGTTAATGCTATTGGGTGATCCGTATACACATAGTAAGAGATTTACTGAGTGTTTATTATGTGTCAGTCCCTGTTTTAAGGGCTTCATCTACATTATCTCATGCAGTCTCACAAAACCCTGATAGGGGTGTCACTGTTCCTTTTAATTACTGAGAAAATGGGACTTGTATGAGGGAACCAGTCCAAGGTCACACAGCTGTTCACAGAACTCGACCTTAGGTCCATCTGATTCCAAAGCTGTGTTAGCAAACCATTGTGACCTAATAGCAGCTTAGTTGAAACATGTGGATTCATACTGTACACTGGACACTCACAGACCAAACAGTAGTGATAAAAATAGTTAATGGCTAACATTTAGATTATATACTACCTTTTAAGTGATTTTCACAAAATCCCTGTGAAGTAAGTACTGTCATGGGCATTATTTTACAAAAGAGGAAACAAAATCAGCAAAGTTAAGCAACGAGAAGGAATATACTAGCCCCTGGCATAACCAAATTATAATACGCTGTAGTCATGGAGGTTTAAGTAGCTTGAACCTCAGAGTGCCTGGCTGTGAGGGATTAACTACAGGTCACACCCTACACCTTTGAAGAACAGACGTATGTCCTATGGTTACCTGTATCTCCCAGGCTCCCTGCTATATTCGTCCATTGTCTGCCGGAAGCTCCGGACGATGTCATGCATTCCCACTTGCGTGGTGGTGAAGTCATGGTACAGCTCCCAGTATTGTGTGACTGTGTCCTTTAGAAGCAGAAAAGCATGGTTGCCATCATTTCACATGTCAGATGCCCATAGCTGGCCTTACGTGAACACAGACTGTCTCCTCAAAGGGCTCAAGACAAGGGAAACATGCTGAAAGATGATCCTAGGACTTTCAGTGCTCACGGGATTTTGTGGCTGGAGAGTAACATTCATGACTATTATTAACTCAATCTGGTAAACAAACTTTGCTAAACATCTAAACATTAATTATAAGTGCATTTAACAGAATCCTCCTCCCAAACATTTAATTCTCCTAAATGCTGCACTAAAAGGCAAAGAAAACATAGTTCATTATTACACCTACACTTGATCTGCTTATAAAATTACTATCCAAAGTGTCATAGTTTAGAATAAAGGCTAGAAGCGGTAAAGAACCGCTTGGCCATGGTTTCAGTAATTTTTCCTGATATTCATTCTGTGCCTTCCTAGGGTTACAGTAATCCAGAATCCGAAGTAAAAGATCCTATCTAACACAAGCCAAGGTTGTAAGCCCTGGGCTGGGACGTGGACAGATAGTGTAAACCCTCAATGCCATCCATTCAGTGGACCCCTTTTTAATAAGTGAACTTGCTTGCTAGATCAAGTAAAGTTTTTGGAATCTTAGGTCTCTTCCTGAAATCACTTTTTCTTTACGTTTTTCTTGGATACCGCACAAAACCTATTCTGATCACATCATAACCAGAAACATAGGCTCTCTTACAACATCTCATCATAATTAGCAAGGTTTGTTTGAGATTTCTTCTCCAAGGATAAGTGCTGCTTTTTGGGACTAATCTATGACTTCCCCTGCCCCTTCATTTTTCCTATTAGAAATCATGTGCTTTACCCACCCCACCAAAAAATAGCCTTTGGTTTATGACATGCTCTCATAATTAGTCCATGCATTGCCAACTTTTCTTTAGTTAATTGATTTGGTCTAATGAGATTAATAAGTACCCATAAATCTATTACTCAGGACAGAAGCTAGACATTGATAATTAACAATTTCATTTTACTCTATAAAAAGGACATCATGCTATATATAGTTGTTTTAGGGTTTTTTCACTAAACATTATACAACTAAGATTCACCCATATTGCGTGTCGCTCTAATTCATTTTGACTGATGTATAATATTCCATTGTGTAAAACTACAAATCCATTATTTTGAAACCCATATTAGGACTCCTGTCCATTTAGTGATTACTGTTTCTCATGCGTAACATGGGGGGAAAGGTGAGCACCACTGATGTGGAACCACAAAGAGCCCAGAGTCTCTAGTGAGATAGGCTTGGTTTGTAATTCTATTTATCACCTCTGTCACCCCTGAGAAGTTAACTTCTCTAAGATGTCTTAATGGGGATCATAAAATGTCTTTCATGAGCTGTTGCAAGAGTTAAATGGACTGTCCTAAGTAAACACAGAAATACAGTAGACATTCAGCAAGTGTTTGTTCCTTCTCTGTGTCCTTTAATGACTACAAAAGTACCTGGGGAATTATAGGCCTCCTCACTTGAGCTCGACTGAGATGACAAAAGGACAGTGAATAGTTCTGGCTGTTGGAGTCCAGTGTCCATGCCCTCAGAACCCTTGTCACTAAAGTACTCCTCAAGGATGCCTTACACCAGACAGAACCAATGGAAGGAAACATCTAGGCATATGGATTTGAAACTCTTGTACTTCCTGAAGGAAACGATTCAAAGCACCTTTTATAGGGGCACTTGGCTGGGCTCAGTGAGTGGAGCATGTGATTCTTGGTTTTGGGATTACAAATCTGAGCCCCATGTTGGATTTACTTTAAAAAAACAAAACAAAACTATGCTTTAAATTCAAATGTATATATTAATAAATTTAACTACATTCTCATTTCTGGTCATTGGTGTCTCATGCTAAAAAAGAAAACACGGATGACATTTTCAGAAAGGGGGACAAAATAATGTTTAAAAACTTTACCGGTATTTGAGTCTTATTCACTTGGGTTTCATCTCTCAGATGCTCTGCTTCTAGAAGAAACTTAACAGCATCGAAACTAAAGCCATCAACACCCTTTGTGAGCCAGAACTGTATGATTTCCTAAACACAGAGAAGCAAAGTGCTTTGGTTATATTATCATAATGTTTAATAGAAGTGTGTCTGTAATGACTTCCCATCATAAAACGGCCATCTCCACACACGACCAAGCACGGCACTCACAGTGTATTTTATCAGCACTCACGCAGGCATAGCAGTGTCTTAATATAATGAACTCTCAGTAACTGCATTAATGGACCCCTGTATACTTACCTCAAATTTGAATTCAGAATGTTACAGTGGTAATTGATGTTATGAGCACGTTCGCAAAGCTTAAAGAATCACTCAAAAGGAATGAAACCACAATGAAAGGACTCAGGAGAAACTGGGAACGTTATCTTCCCACCATGCTCAGTTCCTTAAAGAGTACTCCAGACAGAGAAAATAGCTAAGCATCTGATCATGAGGGGTTTTTCCACCAGACTGAGAGATTCTAGAAGGAAAGACTGCAGCTTTCTTGCCTCTGACATAGCACCAGGTCCTTAGTGAAAATACACAGTATCAAGCCCGAATAAGTCCAACATGCTGTGATACTGTTGGGACACTAAAAGTACATGTCCCCTGGTTTCAGGGCCTCTACAGAGTAGCTGGGGACACATGAGACAGGAGAGTGTTACCTAACAATGCAAGGTGCAGTGTATGTAGCTCAACATCATGAAAAGAGATTCTTTTGCAGGGTGTTGGAGCTCCAAGAAGAATAAATTTAACATGGGCAGACACACCCGGAGAAAGAAGAGCTACATTTCCACCTAGACCGTTGGGAGTTTATCAGGGCGTGAGATTACAAAGAACATTCTGGACCGTGTAGGACAGGATGGCCAAGCACAGAGGCAGAGACTGACTTGGCCTGTACTGGGGCAGGTGGGAGGACCAAGTGGCCTTGGAGAGCAAAGAGTTTAGGTCTCAGCTCCCCATCCCTCCTAGCTGTCCCTACTCCAGCACCAACCACAAGCTACCCTTCTGCAAAGGGACAGTGGCTCTCCCCACTTTCCTCGGCACATCCCTTGCAGAGTGGAAGGTTTTACATTAGAACAACAGTCCATAATTCAAAGTGCTAGAGTTAAGTAGCTAATTTACGGAGGGGAACAGAGCCATAGCTCCACAATGTAAACCATCGCCAAAATCACACATTTCCTTCGAAGTGTTTTCTTGTATCTACATGTGAATATGGGGTCTCTAGAGTTTCCACAGACTACATGCAAGGGTTAATACTGCTGAGGTCAAGTCCCTTTAAGGTGACATTTCCGAATAACAAAGCTTGAAAAGCATTTTCAAAATAAAAGCAGGCTGCTGACAATCTTAGCATGGACACAACTGAACCAAGTAACATTAAGCTGGCTCTACCCACACAAAACCCACAAATTTGTTCTTACTAGCATCTTACTCTTACCAAATACATTCATTCAATAAGTATTTGTGTTCCAACTATGTGCCAGGCACTTAGCTAAGCCCTATAACCATGAGCAAAATACAACTGACCTGGCCGTAGGTCTCCCGAATTTTTTTAGAATCCCCAAATAGACATCAAATAGCAATGCAAAAATATTTAAATCGCAGCCAGATAAAGCTTTAAAGGAGAGGAACATGGTAGTACAAAAAGGTCAAGGAGCAGGATTTGCCCTAGAGGTCAGCGCAGCAGGACGGCAGGAAGTGAGGGCAATCGGTTAGAGGTTAAGAGAGAAGTCAACAGATATTAAGGTACCCCATTTGCAGAACAGTCTCTGGCTCCAGGGGTCAGCTCAGCATGCAGCTAACCAAGCTTTAAGCTTCAGAACCCCTCACTTACCTGGGCCCCTTCCTACTTACCTTCCTTCCCTGTTCTAAATAAACATTCTAATTTTACACTATTTTAAGAAGGCCCCAAATTCACAAGCTTCACACCCCACACAACCCGGGTTCACCCCCAGGTGGCACTCTGGACAGGGTGGGAGTGGGACACAAATAGCTGTAATCCATCCAAGCCATCTCTGACAAAAACGCCATGCCGTTGTAAACATTAAACTTCCGAGCACTGATTTCCTAGAGGGAAAAAAATCTGCTCTCTTCGTGGGGTCCTTATTCCCTCTGGGAATAGTTAGCCTTGCCAACTGTTGACCCAGCCATAAAAAATGAGAAACGTGTATCCCAGCGAAGGTTTCTGGCCCTGGCAGGGGTTTTCGCTTTAGTCCAGTAAGAGATAACTATCGTTGTTTAAAGAGACAAAACAGTAAAAGCTGGATGGTTATTTTTGAGACTCATTGTAAATGACAGATAATCCAAAATTTGCTCTTGAAAAATATTTGCTTTGTGCTATTTATTCTCCCAACTAGGTGAGAAAACGAGCTCCAGATCTTAATCGTTAACCCTCTCTTCACTCCAGTTAAGCTTTCCCAGGGTGCCAGGTGCGGAAATGGGCTCAGAGCCTAGTTCTGCCAGGTCTGGGCGACCCACCGAGGCGCCATGGGACTCCTGGGACAGTACATTGTGTCCCTGATTCCTGTACAACTCCCATGACATCACAGAGTCCCGGTTTTTCTGCCAGGCACCTTTTCATTCTTTTCTCCTTAACTCACTGCTCGGAGTAAAAAAGGAATCAACTAAACATTACTAATATCCAAATTCATAAAACCTCGAGGCAAACCTTTCCTTTGGAGATGACTGAAGTTACTGGGCCCATTTACCTAAAAAGTTTAGTTTGGGAAATAGAAAAGCTCTGCCCTTACATGTGGTGATCTGTAAGACATCATCTTTAAAGTGACATACACCCCGGGGTGTCCATCTCGAGGAGGAAGGAGAAAGTACAGGATATTTTAGAAGTACAGAGGGAAAACTATATCCTCTGTTTATAAGCAAAGGAAAGAAAACGGACCCTACTGATGTTCAGAAATCTCGGTAGAATTGTGGGCTAACTCCTTCAGGAGCAGGGCGTGGAGGAAGGATCAGGAGCTCAGGATGCTGACCCGTGCAGATCCCGGCCCATCTCCCCGCGGTCCGTGCAGCTGCCTGACCTCACTAACCGCCTTGCAGAGTTCTGTGACTACTCAAGGTACTGCTGCTAGAGTCCATTCACATGCGGGTCTTTATATTACCTGATCTCTCTGCAATGTTTGACCCTGCTGACCAAACTCAGGTCTTCCAGAAAAACACATATCCCTTAGCTCCCGGATACCTGCTCCTCGTTTGCCATTTTTCTCTGTCTATTCTGCCGTCCTTTAAATATTAGAACTCTTTGGGGCTCTTACTCTCTGTTCATTTCCTTTCACAACAGTATTTACTCATTTCTTTACCCACATATTGATTATTTAACAAGTATTCAAATGACAAGGAACACGCTGACTTATATGCCTCACAGAGATTAAAACACTTAGCCCCAAGGCGCCTGGGTGGCTCGGTTGGTTAAGCATCTGCCTTCAGCTCAGGTCATGATCTCGGGGTCCTGGGATCGAGTCCCGTGTCAGGCTCCCTGCTCAGCAGAGTCTGCTCATCCCTCTCCCTCTGCCCCAACCCCCGCTCATGATCTCTCTACTAAATAAATGAAACCTTTAAAAAACAAAACAAAACACTTCTCCCCAGTCAACCCTACGTGTGTGCCATTACTGTCCCTATTTTACCAATGAGGGATCGGAGGCACAGGGAGACGAAGTACCTTAATCGAGGTCATAGGGTTAGTAAGTAGCCATGTCAGAACTGGTACCGTCTGGCACCCTTACCCATTTGCTCTGCTTCCTCCTCCAAACCTGCCCCACTCAAACCCCTTCTCCAAAGTCAGACTCCAAAATGCAAACAGAAAATGACTTCCCGAAGAACTTATAAAGCCAAATCCTCGCCACAGCCTTGCCTCGCCCCCTCTAGTCTCATCAAGCCAGCTCCCTCTCCATATACCATGTCCCAGCCATATGGGGCATCTCCGAGCAGCAGCAATGTGCCATGATCCACACCTTCCTTCTGCTTGAAACCCTCTGACCCAAGCCTCTTCCCTTGGTTCAGTCCTACTCATCCGTTAGGTATCACTACATCTCAGAAAGCCTGCCCTGCTCTCTCCCACTCGCGTCCAGGTTTAGCTGCCTGCCCGGTGTGTACTCCTACCTCCTACAATCACAACCACCCAGTACAGCTTACTGTAACTGCCTGCTTCATGTCTACCTCCCCTCTGGGATATAGGCCCCACGATGGCTACAGCATGGGTCCAGCCCACCAACCATCATACCCCTGGCATGTGATCAATACCTCATACATACTGTTAAATGAGTTAAGGATTTAGACTGAAGCGCCTGGCATATATGAGGTGTGATAAATGGCACAGCGCTGGTTTATTAAGCAGGGAGTGAGTCCGTTTTATTTTGGATTGAGCTGCCAACACCGTGCTCAATAGGAGCAGAGCTGACATTTACAGTCTGGATTCCATCTTAAGCCAGGGTGGTGGCTCCCTGTCCCCAGCTGCCATGAACACGCTAAGTCCCCAGGATCCCACACCCCAGGGCTCAACATTTCCACATGGCGGGATCAGGGTCACACCGACACAGTCCAGGCAGAGGGCTGGGCTCCCTGGAGTCTTTCCCCTGCTATCCCACTAACCCGATGGGTCACTTCTCTCTGGACTTCAGTTCCTTCGTTTGTCAAATAAGGGATTTGAGGGCAATGAAAGACCAAAGTAATTATAGAATACTATACAAACGGCAGCCCCCACTTTCTCCAAGAAGGCTTCTAGATTTCTCTAGGTAAACACACTCAAGCCCTGAGAGATTCAGGGCAGAGCCAAGTCCCCCGAAGGCCAGCGCAAGGGGGAGTACACTCCCACTGTGCAGATAACCGGAAATCTGATGGGAGGCAGGAGCAAGAAGTCTCCACGAGTGCAAGCAGGAGTCATTCCAAACACTTCCCCCACCACAAACTCTCTGGGTTGCAAATTAACCTGCTTAGCTCGCCTGCACAGATAAGAGCGACTGGGGGGTAGAAGGGTGTTGGAAAGTCCCCTTCCCGGGAAAAGCCTTTTGAGGAGCAAAGAGCCTTCCCTTTCAGCTTCTCGACCTTTCTTACTTATTTCTAATAGCAAACCTAGACCAGTCTGGCAAAAATGCCCAACCTTTAACTGGAGGCAGTAAGGATTCATCCCAAGAGGGATCTCATCCTGTTGAGACTAGTAAGGCCCCTGTTCACACACTACACTACCTGGGTGCCAGGGAACGGCTAGAGCATCAAAAGCTAGCGAACGTCCTGGCCGGCACATTTTGCCAAAATGTATCGCGGTCCTCTGAACACCTCCAGACAGTCTGTCGCTGCTGCCGCAAGGAGCCTGGAGAAACCCACCAGCTGATAAACCAACTGGATTATACTCACATTTATGAATTTCCAACTGAACCCCCTTGAAAAGGCTGAGTGGGAAAAGTGAAGCGCGAGACAGAACCCACTTTGCCCAGGTCAGAAGTGAAATTGCGGGTAAGAGCATGGACTCTGGGTTTGAATCCTGCCTTCTCACTCCCCAGGTGGGGGGCTTTCCCTCTTTAAGCCTCAGCTTCCTTCTCTGTAAAATGGTCCTGCTATCTCCTAAGTTAGGCTTGGTCTGAGCATTAAATGAGATGATCCAGGTAGAGCATTTGGCACGAAGTTAATGGCCAAGAAGTGTGTTGAGGGCAGGTCAGGGGGAAGGTGCAGGTCCGGGTGCGTAAGTGATCCGTGGTGACGGAGAAGAGAGTCTGCACTCCACCAAAGACGTTTAAAACTAACTCCTAGTTAGTAGCTGTGTCTATCACCCTTCACCACACTCCAACCCCAATGAGACAAGGCTGCCCTGACAAGGGGGCTACTCCTAGAACAGATCCCAAAGCAATTCATCTCAATTCTGGGAAACATCAAACACGTATAGTAAAAACAGCCTTAAAACTGAGGGGTCTACAGGAATATATTTAACAAAAGCCATGCAAGACTTGTACACTGAAAGCTACAAAACAGTGTTGAAAGAAATTAAGGACCTAAACAAGTGCAAAGACGTCCTGTGTTCCTGGATCAGAAGACAACACTGTTAAAGTGGCAGTACTCCCCCAACAGATGCCCAAATTCAATGCAATCCCTACTCAAATCCCAGCAGCAGGCTTCTTTGCAGAAATTGACCAGCTGGTCCTAAAATTCATCTGGAATGTATATGATCCAGTAACTCCACTACTGGATATTCACCCGAAGAAAACGAAAGCACTATCAACAAGATACAGGCACCCCTATGTTTATTGCAGCATTATTCACAACAGCCAAGATATGAAAGCAGCCCAAGCGTCTATTGATAGAAGAATCAGTAAGGATGTGGTGTGCACACGCACACACACACACACACACACAGAGGAATATTACTCAGCCATAAAAACTAATGTGATCTTGCCATTTGCATGGTATGGATGGACCTAGCGGGTATCATGCTAAGTGAAATAGGTCAGACAGAGAAAGACAACTACCATCTAATTTCACTTATAGGTGGAACCTAAGAAACAAAACAAATAAACAGGAAATAGATTTTTAAGTACAGAGAACAAACTGGTGGTTGCCAGAGGGGAGGTGGATGGGAAGATGGGTGAGACAGAGGATTAAGGGTACAAGCTTTCAGTTACAAAACAAGACACGGAGGTGAAAGATGCAGCACGGAGAATGCAATCGTTGTATTCTAACAACATTGTATGGTGACAGATGGTGACTACATTCACTGTGGGGAGCACTGAGTAATGTACAGAACTGTCAAACCACTATGTTGTGTACCTGAAATGAATATAGCATTGTATGTCAACAACACTTCAATAAATGATAATGGTACTTGATCACCAAAAGAAATCCAAGTACCCAGAGAGCCAAACAATCCTGAAGGAGGATAAAGTTGTAGGACTCACACTTCCCAATTTCAAAACTTCCTATAAAGCTACGCTAATCCAGGCACTGTGGGATGGGCACAAGAACAGACCTATAGATCGACAGAGCAAAACTGAGTCTAGAAACAAATCTGGACATTTATGGCCAACTGATTTTCAAAAGGGGTCCAAGACAGTTCAATGGGGAAAGAATAATCTTTTTTATTTTTTTTAAAGATTTTATTTATTTATTTATTTATCCATTTATTTATTTAGGGGGCAGGGGGGGCAGGGGGAGAGGAGAGAGAGAACCCTCAAGCAGACTCCTCACTGAGTATAGAGCCTGCCACGGGACTCCATCCCAGGACGCTGAGATCATGACCTGAGCCGAAATCAAGAATTGGTTGCTTCACCAACTGAACCACCCAGGCACCCCTACTATTTTTAAGATTTTATTTATTTGAAAGAGAAAGAGGGTGTGAGCACAAGCAGGGGGAGGGGCAGAGGGAGAGGGAGAAGCAGACTCCCCTCTGAGCAGGGAGCCCAAAGTGGGGCTCCACTCCAGGACCCCAAGATCACAACCCCAGCAGAAACCAAGAGTTGACACTCAACTGACTGTACCACCCAGGCACCCCAATAATAATCTTTTTAAAACACACATAACTGGGGCGCCTGGGTGGCTCAGTCGGTTAAGCCTTCAGCTCAGGTCATGATCCCAGGGTGCAGGGATCGAGTACCTAGTCAGGGTCTCTGCTCCGCAGGGAGTCTGCTTCTCCCTCTGTCCCTCCTCCCACCCGTTCTCTCAATCTCAGTCTGTCTGACAAATAAATAAATAAAATCTTTAAAAAAAAAACCCACACATAACTGGACAGCCACATGCTAAAGAATTAAGTTGGACCCCCTCACACCATTATATATAAAAAGTAATAAAAAAATGGAACAGAGACCTAAAATGTAAATGTTACCATCGTAAACTCAGAGAAGAAAACATAGGAGAAAATCTTCAGGACCTTGGGTTAGGCAACAGTTTTCAGACACTAAAAGCACAAACAACAAAGGAAAAAAATAGATAAATTGGACAATTTAAAACTTGTGCTTCAAGGGACACCATCAAGAAAGTAAAAAGACAGGGGCGCCTGGGTGGCACAGCGGTTAAGCATCTGCCTTCGGCTCAGGGCGTGATCCCGGCGTTATGGGATCGAGTTCCCACATCGGGCTCCTCCGCTATGAGCCTGCTTCTTCCTCTCCCACTCCCCCTGCTTGTGTTCCCTCTCTCGCTGGCTGTCTCTATCTCTGTCGAATAAATAAATAAAATCTTTAAAAAAAAAAAAAGAAAGAAAGTAAAAAGACAACCCACAGAACGGGCGAAAACTGCAAGTCATGTATACAGAATATATAAAAAACTCACAACCAACGACAAAAAAACAGATAACACAATGTTAAAATGGGCAAAGGATTCAAATAGACATTCTTCCAGAAAAGATATAAAAAAATAAACTATAGGGGCGCCTGGGTGGCGTCTGCCTTCGGCTCTGGTTATGATCTCAGGGTCCTGGGATCGAGCCCCACATGGGGCTCCCTGCCTGCTTCTCCTTCTTCCTCCACACTCCCCCCTCCCGTGTTCTCTCTCGCCCCTCCCTCTCTCTCTCTCAAATAAATAAAATCTTTTTTAAAAGTGTAGAAAACAAAAATAAAAATAAGCTATGTAAGCACAAGCAAAGATGCTCGACGTCATTAGCCACCGGGGAACTCAAACCACAGTCAGGTGCGCTCCCCACCCCCAGGGTGACGCTTCTCAAACACACAGACGGTAGCAAGTGTCCCTGAGGCCGTGGGGAGGTCGGAGCCCTCACACACTGCCAGAGGGAATGGAAAAAGGTGCTGCTGATTCAGAAACAGTCGGGCAGTCCCTCAAACTGTTAAACATAGATTATAAAGACAGATACCTATCATGGACATATAGGCAGATACTGTACAACTTCGATTATATGGAATGTCCAGAACAGGCAGGCATGCCCGCAGAGACAGAAGTCGCAGATGCCCGAAGTGGGGGGCGGAGGGGGACAGAAGAGGGCCTGGAGGGTATGGGGCTTCTTTTTGGGGTGAAGAAAATGTTGTGAAATCAGCAGTGATACTGCACAGCCTGTGCAGATACTAAAACCACTGCATTATGCACCTGAAAGGGGTGAATGTCACGGTTATGTGACTTACCCCTCAAGAGAGGTATTATTTGAAAACAACAAGAACAAACCTAAGGGCTGTGGGTGCCCTTAGTGACTCGGAGGTGACGGCCTGCATCCCTCGCCTTTGGCGGACACGGAGAGCTGTGGAAAGGGACCCACGGCTCTCCGTTCTGTTCAGGTCCCCTCCCTACGACCCACCTCAGGGCACAACCCCACTAAGCTCATTCTCGCCCACGGTTACGACAGCAGCAGCACGGCTCATGCTTCCCGTGAACTCGGTGGAGGGCCACCACATGGTGAGAGCCGACAGGAAATGTCCTCTGGGGGCCACGGGGGGGGGTCTTCAGCAGCTCGGCATGTACTCCCTGTGGGATTAGCCCCCACCCCACATTTGGGATCTCATCCCTGACTCTCCCTCACGTCACTCCATGCCCTGGTAGGCTTGCCAGAGAACATACAGGCCGCCCAGCTAAGTTTTCATTTCAGATGAGCAATGAGTAACGTGTCAGTAGAAGTAGGTCCCAAATAACGTCCTGTTCATTGTTCATGTGAAATTAAAATTGCACTGGCGTCTTGCATGTTCACTGGCTAGATCTGGCGACCGTCACTCGAGCCTCCAGGTCATTTCTGAAACACACGAAGCACATTCTCACCTTGAGATCTCTGCACTGGCTCTTCCTTCTGCCTGGAATTCTCTTTCCCCAAATCTCCACAGGGCTCCCCTTCCAACTTCAGGTCTTTGTCCAAATAGGACCTCAACATAGGGATGTCTCCAGACCAACTTCGGCCTGGCACTCCGAGGTCCCTTCCCCTTAGGGACCACCTGACGTGTTATATATTTAGCTGTTAATTGTCTGCCTTCCCCTCAGTTTACAGGAAACTCCTTGAGAGCACAGCTTCTTTTAGTCACTGCTGTACTCCGAGGGCTTAGAGCAGGACCTGGCACGGAGCAGACAATAAGTGATGCTTTTACTGAGTGAATACAAAAGTGCTGAGCACTCGAATCTTCCAAAGAGCCCCTGAGACAATACTGCTGTCAGCCATGTTTCACAGATGAGGGACTGGAGACACAGAAAAGCTAAATACCTCACCCAGGGCCCCACTGTAGCCAGCAGTGCGGCTGGGTCCCGACGCAGGTTCAGATCCCAGAGACCACGCGCTGGCCCACCTGACTATATCGGCTCAATGTCACAGGCAGAAGGGCACCTCTGGGGTGCCTGGGTGGCTCGGTCGTTAAGCGTCTGCCTTCGGCTCAGGGCGTGATCCCGGCGTTCTGGGATCGAGCCCCGTATCAGGCTCCTTCTCTGGGAGCCTGGTTCTTCCTCTCCCACTCCCCCTGCTTGTGTTTCCTCTCTTGCTGGCTGTCTCTCTCTCTCTCAAATAAATGAATAAAATCTTGGAAAAAAAAAAAGGGCACCTCAGAGCGAAGGTACCAGGTATTTCTGCCTCCCTCCCCGGTCACTTGTTCTGGGTGAGAGGGAGGAAGGAACCACCAACATGTCTGAGGGTCTGTATTTGCATCAGACTCCATAATCCCGGAGTTCAATCATAGTACTTGGCTTTGCCTGAACCCTTCTTGTTCAACATCAAGTGTACCAAATAACGACTTAAACACCGTGCAGTGAAGTCTGTGTGGGTATCTATACTCACTTTTATTTCTTCTTGAACATCAAGATTGTAGAAGTTTAAATCCGGTTGTTCTCTCAAAAACTGGTGGAAATAACACTGGTTTCGTACTTCGTCAAAGTGCCAACTGGAGTTTCCGTATACACTTAACTAGCAAACAGAAAACAGCAAATCACTTACTTAGCATTCCTATAATGGCACTGCCCACAAAGAAATGATCGTTATCATCCTGTCCCTGTGCAGGCTGAGTGCACAAATCCTCAGAATCTTCCTTCTAGGGAGAGCACTAGATAAATTAATTCCTTAAAATGCCACCCGCTGGCCTAGTGCTGTGCAAAGGTGGTTGGGATAGATTTGTAGAGTAGATAGAAGCTGTTCAGGACAATCACAACGGCAAACCGATGCTCTCAAACGCAGAACAAGGCCAAGGTAAAGAGCAGACATTTCTAACATATTTTCTTGAACGTTCTATCCAGGCTCTGGACTCTTGTTTGCGCAGTGATACAAATGATGGTCATTTGGGGAGAAAGACACATTCCATTGGTCTTGGAGTTTGAATCTACACAGGGGGAATATTTAAACCATATCCTCACAAAATTATTAGAATCATTCCTTAAAAACCCTACTAGCCCTCAGGAATAAGAGAAATCTAGCAACTTCAAGTGTTGGTGCCCAGCAGCGTTTGACACGGATGCTGACTTCCTGTTTCGAGGAGCGCTCCCATCTGTGACTCCAGAGCGTGACTCTCCTACACCTCTCACCCCTTCTTAATCTACGTGGTTCCTTCAGTGTGACAGTTCCTCAGGGCTCTAGCTTGGGCTTTGGCTCATTTCATGTTAAAAAGAACATCTGGGCAACATTTAAACACTAAGGGATTTTACATAAATCTTTTTAATGGGAATATCCCATCATGCCAGGTCCACATCACCATGGTGACAATGGACTAAAGCTAAGTCGCAGCTGCTGCCTTCAAGGAAACACACCCTCACCAGCACACCTCACGGTCCACCCTGACACGAACCAGGATAGTCACGGTATGTATGACCGAGAAAAGATGGGTATCCGGGAAAAAAAAAAAAAAAGAAAAGGCCACCAATCAATTTCAAAGGCACAAACAATCCAAAAGAAAACTGAGGAAAGAAACCATGAACAGATGTTTCGCAAAAATGGAAACTCAAGTGAATAAATGTATGAAGAAATGTTCAACGTCATTAGTAATTAAATAAATCTTCACTAATAGCTATGAATGTAAAATTAAGACCTCAATGTGATACCAATTTATGTTCACTTGGTAAAAATTACCAAGTGTGGAAGTACCAGTAAATGAAGGATAATATGTATTTTTTATACTGCTGAAGGGGATACAACTTGGTATGACCACTCTGACAATCACTTTGGTATTATCTTGCATCATGGAGCATTCGGTATCAGACACCCAGCAATTTCACTGCTAGTCATTTGCCTTCAAGAAGCTCTTGTACCTGCACCCCAGGAGAAATCGATGAATGAGAATGTTTGCCATGGCATCATTAGTAATAGTAAATATATATATAAAATAACCACCTAGAAACAGGCCAACTGCCCATCAGTGGAAGAGTACGTAAGTAATCATGGCATGTGCACACAGTGAAATAGTACATAACAATGAAAATATATAAACCACACCTACAGGAACCTACCTGAATGAATATATTTTTTAAAGATTTTATTTAATTTATTTGATACAGAGAGAGAGAGAGCACAAGCAGGGGGAGCGGCAGGTGGAGGCAGAAGGAGAAGCAGGCTCCCTGCAGAGCAGGGAGCCTGATGCAGGGTTCGATCCCAGGACCCTCGGATCATGACCTGAGCCAAAGGCAGATGTTTAACCCACTGAGCCGTCCAGGTGCCCTGTACGTGAATGAATATTAAAAACAGAGAAAAAGCTAGTTGCAGGAGACTTCCATGTAGCAGGACATTTATCATAGAGTCTAAAACAGGAGAAACTAAATGAAAAATATTTTGAAAATATGTAGCATATGTAGGAAAAACAAAAGCAAAAAAAAAAAAAAAAGAAGAAGAAAAGAAAAAAGTAAGGACTTGGAAAACCCCCAAATTCAAGATAATGGTTACATCTAAGAGGAGGCATGGGGAGGAACAGGGAGGAGCACACAGGTGGTTTCAACAGCCTTGGTAACGTTCAAGTTCTTAATTTGGGGATAGGTTCACTGATGTTCACTATATTATCACCTCCCCTAGCTTAGATACATATTACATATATTTTCTAACAGTTTTATTCAGTGAATAGGGTACACTGCACATGTTTAAAGTGTACAATTTGATCAGTTTTGACCTTTATGTTCATGAACCTCTCACCATGATCAAATAGTGAGCATATCTATGCTTTGTGGCCCCTAACCCCACTCTCCCACTCCTCCTCATCTCCTTCACATCCCTTAGTAACTAATCAGCTTCCTGTCACTGCAGATGAATTTGCATTTTCTAGAATTTCATGTAAGTGGAATAGTAGGTACTCTACTGTCTGGCTTCTTTCCCTCCACATAGTTTTTTTGAGATTCGTCCATGATGTTACCAGTTATCAATAGTTCATTCCTTTGGGGCACCTGGGTGGCTCAGTCGGTTAAGCGTCTGCTGTCAGCTCAAGTCGTGATCCCAGGGTCCTGGGACCGAGCCCCACATCGGGCTCCCTGCTCAGTGGGGAGTCTGCTTCTCCCTCTCCCACTCCCGCTGCTCATGCTTTCTCTCTCTCAAATAAATAAATAAAAATACTTGAAAAAAATAGTTCATTCGTTTTATGGCTGAGTAGTATTCCATTGTATGGTTATACACAAGATGTTTATACATCTGTCATATATTATATATCTTTGTACATACCAACTATTATACTAAAAAAGAAAAAAACCTACAATGTTGGCTATAGTGGAGAACAGATGGAAGGATGGAAACTAGATGCCAAAAGAGGAGGCTGTTACAGTCCTATGGGCAAGAGGTGATATGTTTCAAGTATGGGCGGCATTTTTTTAAAGATTTTATCTAATTATTTGAGAGAGAGAGCATGAGCAGGGGGAGGGGCAGAGGGACATGGACAAGCTGACTCCTTGTTAAGCACAGAGCCCAACACAGGGTTCGATCCCACGACTCTGAGGTCACGACCTGAGCTGATATCAAGAGTTGGACACTTAACCAAATGAGCCACCCAGGTGCCGCGGGGTGGCAATTTTTAAAAGCAGACGATGCAGCTGGACTGTGCGGTCATTAGCCCTTGCATTTACCAGCTGTGTGACCGAGGGCCCGGTGCTTAACGCTGTCCTTCTAAAAAACAGGAACTAAAATCTAACTCACAGGATTGCAGGATGGATTAAATGAATGAATGAATATGACACACTTAGCACAAAACCTGGCACACAGGAAGCGTTTTAGTAAATGTTCGCTAATATCGTGCTCATTAGCAAGTGTGCAGACTGGGGAAAAGAAAAATTAAGGTGCTAAAACTGCCAGCACTGCTGATGACCTGTTTACCAGGCTGCGCACTAGGACTATTCATTAAAGTGCAGGTATAATGTTGATTCTGAGTGCCTGTGGTTCATCTAAAAGTTGATGGCTAGGAGCCAGCCTCTTTAAGTGTTTTTGGAGAAGGTCAGGAAGACAGGAGGAGGGTGTGGAGAGTGGAGATCCAGATGATGGAGGGTGAAAGGCTCTGCAGAAAGCAGGAGAGATGGGGACCAGAGCAGGTGGAGGGACCAGCCTGAGACAGGGGTAGAGTAAAAACAAGACATACAGGGGTGCCTGGGTGGCTCAGTCAGTTAAGGGTCTGCTGACCCCAGGGTCCTGGGATCAAGCCCCACATCGGGCTCCCTGCTCAAACAGGGAGCCTGCTTCTTCCTCTGCCTGCCGCTCCCCCTGCTTGTGCTGTCTTTCTCTCTGTCAACTAAATAAATAAAATCTTAAAAAAAAAAAAAGACATACAATTAAATCTGAATTTCAAGTTAACAATGCATATTTTTTAGTATAAGTATGTCCCAAGCAATATTTTATACTAAAAAACTATGAATTGTTTATCTAAAATTCAGAAGTCGTTGGGCTTCCTGGATTTTTATCTGTAAGTTTAGAAACCCCAGACAAGACTGACCTGGCCTCGGCCGTAGAAGAAGTGAGTAGGAAGAAGGTGGGTAGAGGAGAGGCAGGGTTGGGGTGCCTGGGTGGCATAGTCAGTTGAGCATCCGACTCTTGGTTTTAGCTGAGGTTGTGACCTCAGAGTCGTAAGATTGAGCCTGGCATCAGGCTCCGCACTGGGTGCAGAGTCTGCTTGGGATTCTCTTTTCCTTTCCCTCTGATCCTTTCCCTGCCCTCTTTCTCTCTCTCTCTCTCTCTCTGATTAAATAAATCTTAAAAAGAAAAAAAAAGCAGAGGCAGGTTCGATGACTTCAGCTCTCCCTTTGAAGCAGAATTTGCTGCTGAGAACGGTAAGATGGGGAGATGGCAGGTAGAATGTTTGAGAAGAGGGAAGGGCTGCATAATATAATCCCCAAGAAGACTGGGTGGCTCAGTTCATGTGGGGACAGTGGATGTGCGATGTCTCCGAAGGCAGAGGTACCAAGGTCTGGGCAAAGAGAAAGGGGATGTGCAGGTTTATTTACGGCTCGGGTTTTATTGGACAGGGAGTCACAACATCAGAAAGGCAAAGGGGTCTGGAGAACAAATAGCAAGACAGCTACCAACCTAAGGGGACACTGAGTCTACGTAGGGCAGAGTGGGAAGTGAGGGAAGGAGAGGCTACTAGAAAGTATAGGTTTTAATTTGCTAAAATACATCCATTCTACAATGAAATAAAAAATCCAAATCCAAATGATTAGGATGCTTGGGGAGCTTATTTCTACTTCTTCGGGAAACTTTCCTCTTCCCCAAAACTATACCCATTTATTTTTTCCTTAGAAGGCCTTTATAAATAACCAGTTTAATCACTGAAGATCTGCCCATGTTCCTTTTGTAAATCAGACAAGTTGGTACTTACCCAGTTGTTGGGTGGTATGGTTGTGCCATTTTCATGCGTACAGTCATGCCAGATGTAATAATCAGTATATTTCCCTGTCCGGTTCCTACTCAGTTGAAACCAAGCATGTTTATCACTGGTGTGGTTTGGTATGAAATCAATTATTAATTTTAAACCTGACGAGTGAAAGTATTTCAAATGTTAGGAAGAAATTATTTTAGAATAATACACATCAGATAAGGAAAAAATGCCTTAAGTAAGCATTTGGAGAACGCTTTTCTCAACCCCTACCTCCCTTCCCACCTCCCTGCCACTCAGTTTACCTTTATCATGTATGGCTGCAAGCAGATTCTCAAAATCTTCCATCGTTCCAAACATAGGATCAATTTCTCTGAAATCTTCAACACCATGTCGGAAATCTTTAAGGGATGATTTATAAAATGAAGTAATCCAAATGGTTTTTATATTTAGAGTTGTGATGTAGTCCAGTTTCTCTTGAATACCTAAAGAAAGAATTCAAGGCCATGAAAAATAAAATTGGGTTTTTTTAGTTTAAGGATTAAAAATAAAACCAACATGCCTAAAATAGAAATATTTATATTGAAACAAATATTTGGAATTTTGTAGAATTTGAGTGAAATTCAAATAGAAAGGTCTAGTTCTACAAGTAGCACCAAATGGGTCTTCTGGCAATAACCTTTGGCCTTTAACATAAATGTAAAAACATCTATGTGTGCGTTGTTCATATTTTACATGTAACGCTAAGGCTATACGGGCACCTAGGTGGCTCAGTTGGTTAAGCATCTGACCCTTGAACTCTGCTCAGGTCTTGATCTTGGGGGTCATGAGTTCAAGCCTGACACTGGACTCCACAATATAGAGCCTACTTTAAAGAAATCAATAAAAAAAAATAAACCAAAGGGGGGCGCCTGGGTGGCACAGCAGTTAAGCATCTGCCTTCGGCTCAGGTCATGATCCCAGGGTCCTGGGATGGAGCCCCACAGCGGGCTCCCTGCTCAGCGGGGAGTCTGCTTCTCCCTCTCCCTCTGCTGCTCCCCTTGCTTGTGTGCACTCTCTCTCTCAAATAAATAAACAAATAAATAAATAAAATATTTTAAATAAATAAATAAAATAAAACCAGGGCTACAGTATTAATTTATCCTACACATGGTTTTTGAGCACCTAATCTAGGCCGGGTACTGGGCTAAGTGCCACAAAGAAGAGTAACACATGGTCTAGGCTGCACTATCCAGCATGACAGCCACTGGCCCCGCGTGGCCATTGTTGAGCACTTGCAATGTGACCGGTGTGAACGGAGATGTACTATAAACGTGAAACACTCACTGGATTCTGAAGAACGTAAGTACGTACAATACCTCATTAATACTTTCATGTTGGTTATATGTTGGAATGATATGTTGGCTTAAACAAAGCACTTTATTTTTTTTTAAGATTTGTATTTATTTCTTTGAGAGAGAGAGAGAGAGAGAGAGAGCACAAGCAAGGGGAGAGGCAAGGGAGAGGGACAAGCAGACTCCCCACCAAGCAGGGAGCCTGATGCAGGGCTTGATCTCAGGACCCTGAGATCATGACCTAAGACAAAGGCAGATGCTTAACTGACTGAGCCACCCAGGTACCCCTTAAATGAAATACTTTAAATGAATATCATTAAAATGGATTTTAAATTAAAATTAATTTTTTTAAAAGATTTTCTTTGTAAGTAATCTCCACACCCAACGTGGGGCTGGAACTCACAACCCCAAGATCAAGAGTTGCACGCTCCACCGACTGAGCTAGCCAGGTGCCCCTAAAATTAAATGAATTTCTCATCTTTTTCCTTTTCACTTGTTTGAATGTGGCTCCTAGAGAATTTACAATTACCTATGTGGTTCACATTCTATTTCCTTTGGACAATGCTGAAGCCAAGAATTTATACAGAAGAGAATTCTAGATTTGGCTGGGTAGAGACACAGGAATGAAACTCTTTGTACTTGGAAACTTGTAGGATCATTAGCAGATAGCATGTTTTTTGTGTGGTTCCAGTTCAGAGTCCTAAATGCAGATCAGAGACTTGGGTCTAGTATTCGATCTCCAGTAACTTTCTGTGGGACCCCTGTGAGCCTTCCCACAGCAAGCTGGAGGTCACTGAGGCCAAAGCAGAAAGCCTCCTGACTCCTGGCACTGGGGCTCCTCCCCTATAATCAGCTGCTTGTTTTTATCCTCCTTGTACCTCAGCTCCCCCATTACAGGTGTCTGTGAGACCTCCAAGACTGTTTACAGCCAACAGAAGGATTTTGATTTAAATCAGAACAACAATACAATGTATCTTAAGAATTAGTGCAAAGGAACAGGATGTTAAAAACAAAGGGTCTGGAGAGACACAAAGTAAACAAGGCATCCCAGGCCTCCAAGGGGCAGAAGGCAATCACCAAAAACAAACTGAAACCCGGAATGGTTCCTTCAAATAAGAACAAACAGATCCCCTCCACCTCAAGGACAAAGACCTATTGATTACAGGAAATAGCTAGGTCTTCCAGGCAAAGTTACTGGAAAGGACAAATGTAGGAGCTGATGAGACCCTGCCCTGTGCATGGGAATCTGGGGTATATCAGAAGGAGATTATGAAGGGAGGGCAGGAAGTGGGGAGTTTGTCTTGGGGTTTGGGGTTTTAGCTCTATTCTGTCAAAACATCACTTTTGCTAAGCCTTTACTACACAGAGGTGGCAGGGGCTCGGGCCACGCCGTCAGGGGGGTGTGCAAGGGAAGGCACCCAGACAGCTTACAAGGCACTATCGGAAGGTGCTGGAAGTAGTCCAGAGCCCCGCAGGAGCTCTGGGAAGGGGAGTGCATGCTCTGAGTGGGAGGCTAAGTACAGATTAATGCAGAAAACGTGTTTCAACTGCACCTTGAAGGACAGATAACATTTCAACTGGTGAAGACGCAGGGAGACACGAAAAAAAGAAACTGATATGAGCGTGAAAAGAAGCCTTTTATTATGAAGGACAGTTGGAGATTTTAAGTTCCTATTTGTAACATTTTAAAGTGAGATTAAACTCATCCCCAGGTCCCACACTCTATTAAATCAATGTTTTATTTTTTTCAAACTAAGTATTTTTATCAAAAATTGCCTTGTTATTTTGTTTCTTATAGTTACCCTGAACTAGGGAGACCATACCAATCACATTGCCCAGGATAGTTTCAGCTCATGCTTGCAGTCTGGCAAAATTTTAGTTTTAAAAGTGTCCTGGAGGGGCGCCTGGGTGGCACAGAGGTTAAGCGTCTGCCTTCAGCTCAGGGCGTGATCCCGGCGTTGTGGGATAGAGCCCCACATCGGGATCCTCTGCTATGAGCCTGCTTCTTCCTCTCCCCCTCCCCTGCTTGTGTTCCCTCTCTCGCTGGCTGTCTCTATCTCTGTCGAATAAATAAATAAAAAATCTTTAAAAAAAATATTAAAAAAAAAAAAAAAGTGTCCTGGGCGGGGAGCACCTGGGTGGCTCAGTCAGTTAAGTGTCCAACTTCTGATTCCAGCTCAGGTCACGATCTCAGGGTGGTGAGATTGAACCCCTCATGGCGCAGAGCCTGCTTAGATTTTCGCTCTCCCTCTCCCTCTGCCCTTCCCCTCCCTCTGTCCCTCTGAAGGAAAGAAAGAAAGAGAGAGAGAGAGAGAGAGAAGAAAGAAAGAAAGAAAGAAAGAAAGAAAGAAAGAAAGAAAGAAAGAAAGAAAAGAAGAAAAGAAAAGAAAAGAAAAGAAAAGTAAGTAAGTGTCCTGGGGGCACCTGACTGGCTCAGTCAGAAGAGTATGCGGCTCTTGATCTCAGGGTTGTGGGTTCGAGCCACACCTTGGGTGTGGAGATTACTTAATAAAATCTTTTAAAAAAAAAAAATGTCCTGGTTTGAGCAATAAAGTGTAAGGCTATTCTACACATTACTCACTTGGAAATTATTGGCGTAATTTTTAAAAAGTAATTTTTTACTTTGTGCTTCATTTTGTTTTTACTAATGGAGATATTATTTTAAATAATCCTAAATTCACGTAATGTCCGACACACCCTGCTAATGCCCTTTTCCCTTTCATCTCTCAGGATTTAAACTTTAAAGCTCAGCCTATATAACTTTTAAAGATAGTACTTCACTTTTTCCTACGCTTTATGCGCTAATAAGAAACGTCCAGCCAGATTACCACACTAGCTCCTACGGATACTGGGAAAGTAATTCTAAAGCGCCACTCTGAAGACATTAGCTAGAAGGTGCACAGAGGCAGGAAGCAATTGAGAAAGAAATCTACTCCATGTCAGAAGTTAGAATTGATTAGTTAAGCATATGTACTTAGTGGGCAATAAATGAAACAACGTGTTGGGGGCTCAAAGGCCTCCAGTAATCAGCCTTTTGTCATGTGAAGAACTGCTGGGTTGTACTGAATGGCTTTTCAAATACCATAAACAGGGGCGCCTGAGTGGCGCAGTTGTTAAGCCTCTGCCTTCGGCTCAGGGCGTGATCCCAGCGTTATGGGATCGAGGCCCACGTCAGGCTTCTCCGCTAGGAGACTGCTTCTTCCTCTCCCACTCCCCCTGCTTGTGTTCCCTCTCTCGCTGGCTGTCTGTCAAATAAATCAATAAAATCTTTAAAAACAAAGCAAAACCAAAAAACAAATACCACAAACAAGGAGACACTCAGTGTGACCAGTCACAATGGAATGTGCTTAGGGCACAAACCACACACAATTCGGTTTTGAGGATTGAGAGCCATAAAGCAACCTCATCCGGGCCCCACCCGAATCCCGGCGGGCACTCACCTCTCAGGTCTCCGTTCCCATCCTGGTCACTGTCCTTGAAGGATCTCGGGTAGATCTGGTACATGGGCCCTGCCTGCCACCAGTCCAGGCACTTGGGCGAGACGGCAATGATGGCTATGGTGGCCGCGGTGAGCACAAGCACCGAGGCCACCGTGAGCCAGAAGAGCACCTCCCGGGGCACCCGGTAGCGGGCCTGGTGGGAGAACTGGAACAGCACCTCCTTGGGCATGCCCGCGTACGGCCGGGCGCCCTGCAGGGTGGGCTCCGCGGGGCCTGCGATGGTCACCACGCTGTCCGGCGGGCTGCCCGGGGCCAGCTCCTTCTCCAGGATGTCTTCGTTCTGCACAAACCCGTTGTTTGTCTGGCATCCCCGCAGACTCATTCCAATGGAGTCTCTCTTGCCTTTATCCTCAGCCATGTCCCACCGGCCGATCCCTTCAGCGTACCTTCCTGCAATAACAAAGGTGGCGAGGCGGCCCGGCTGAAATGCTTGGTGGTGTTAATGAGCTTTCATGGTTTATAAATAAACCTGGCTGGACAAAGTCCAGCCAAACAAGAAAGGGTAAAGGTAAAAGGGATTTTAAAAAGTTCTCTGTACATCAGCCCTTGAGGCTGTTGTGGCTGCAGTTCCAACACGGAGGGAATCAGACCCGGATTGGGACAGGGGGATAGAGGAGGAGAAACTGGAAGAGGAGGCAGGGTTCCACAGCAATTCAAGATGCTGCTCGACTGAGTGCACCCGTGTTCACAGCGGCATTATTCACAATAGCCAAAAGGTGGAAACAGGCCAAGTGTCCAAGAGATGAATGGACGAAATGTGATCTAGACATACAATGGAATATTACTTAGCTGTGAAAAGGAAGGAAAGCCTGTTGTAGGCTACACCATGGATGGACCTTGAAGACACTATGCTCAGGGAAAGAAGCCAGTTACAAAAGGACAGAGAGTGTACAATTCCATTTCTATCAGGCCCTGGAGACTAATTCATGGAGACAGAGAGTAGAAGGGTGGTTATTGGGGGTTAGGAGGAAGAGAGAAATGGGGAGTCATTGGTCACTGGGTACAGAGCCTCCATTTGGGAGGATGAAAAAGTTCTGGAGCTGGATGGTGGGGACGGTCGCACAACAATGTAAATGTGCTTAATGCCTCTGAATTGTATACTTGAATAAAGTGGTAAAGTTTATGTTATGCGTATTTTACCACAATAAAAAAAAAACAGCGTAGACATGTTTGTTTTAGCTAGGTTCGAGAAAAAGAGACAAATAACTGCATTTTGCAGGGGGCAACAGGCTCTTCTTTATGTCTTGTTTTGAAGGTCTGTCTTCTTCCTACAAATCCAAGAGGAAGAATGTCTGGAGGCAGGGAACAACATTTTGTTATGGAAGCTAACTTCATTTTATCTCAGTTCAGGCCAACTGTATAAATAACCACTTGTACACTCTGTTGGACCCCAGGTGCCTTCAGTCTTGTTCTCTGTTTCTCACCTTCCATTCCTGAAAGCACTTTCTGAGTCTGGAGGAGGGGAGATGGGGAGACAGGATTCCATGTCTTGCAAGTTCAAGTGCTTAACTATAGGTAAATATAACTGCACTTAATACCTCCATTTCAGAGTCGATCATGGGCGCCTGGGGGGCTCAGTCAGTTAAGCGGCCAACTCCTTATTTTGCTCAGGTCATGATCTCAGAGTTGTGGAATCGAGCCCGGGGTTGAGTCCCACGCTCAGCACAGAATCTGCTTGAGAGTCTCCCTCTGCCCCTCCCCCCAACTCATGCTCGCTCACTCTCTAAAACAAATAAGTAAAATCTTTTATTTTATTTTATTTATTTATTTATCAGAGAGGGAGAGAGAGAGAGAGCACAAGCAGGGGGAGCGGCAGGCAGAAGGAGAAGCAGGCTCTTCACTGAGCAAGGAGCCTGATGCAGGACTTGATCCCAGGACCCTGGGACCATGACCTGAGCCGAAGGCAGGCACTTAACCAACTGAGCCACCCAGGCGTCCCTAAAACAAATAAGTAAAATCTAAAAAAAAAAAAAAAAAAAAAAAGTTGTTTAATCATTGACATGTGTAAAACACAACATTTGCAACCTTGAGGAAACTTCATTAAATTTAGGTGTGCTTTCCTAGAAGATTCTGCGAGCCTTCCAATATATATATATATGAAATTTCATGATATCAATTAAAAATACATCAGTAGAAAACTCGGGAAAAATATAAAGACATTTCACACAAATCGACTCACTAATATCAGAGAAACAAATAGCATTTTCAATCACACTGGCAAAGAACTTCTAAAAGATAATAGTGCTGGCAAGTGTCTAGTGTAAATTAACATCCTAATTCTAGAAAGTAATTTGGCAATGTGTATCATGAGTTCTAACATTTTCAGAGTAATAAATGAAGCCAGATCTATCAGATTTCAAAATAAAAACTCCAGTAAAATAAGGAGTTGGTATGAAAGAAGGGACAGGTCAAATGATCGATTGAGCAGACTGGAGTCACTAATACCAGATTCCTATTCAGAAGGGAATTTAGAATATGAAAAGGCAACATTTCAAATCAGGAAAAGAAAGACTATTTTGTAAGTGATCTTGGACAACTAGCCAGCTATTTGAAAAAGAAAGCAAAACCATATAGCTTTCCTTATTCCTTACATCAAAATAAGTTCTAGGGGCGCCTGGGTGGCTCAGTCAGTTAAGCATCTGCCTTTGGCTCGGGTCATGATCTCAGGGTCCTGGGATCAAGGCCCACATTGGGCTCCCTGCTCAGCAGAGAACCTGCTTTTCCCTCTGCCTCTGTCCCTTCCCCCACTTGCATTCTCTCTCTCTCTCAAATAAATAAATAAATCTTTACAAAAATAAAAATAAAAACAGAACAATCCACAAAGATAAAAGGCAAATGGCACACACATATGACAAGCTGATTTCCATAATACAGAAACGGACCATACGAACTGACACCAAAACATAGAAAAATGGTCAAAGGATATAAGCAGTTGACAGAAAAAAAAATACAAGTAGTTAGTGAACAAAAAATGTAAATTTCACCTAAAATTAAATAAGTAGATACAAAAATTAAAAAGATACACTATTTTTAAACTATCATTTTGGCAAAAATGAAAGACCTTGATAATACCCAGCCTCTGAAAATATATAGGGAACCAGCCCTCATGCACTCACGCACAAGTACAGCAACCTTTGTGCAGAACAATTTGGGCGTATATGTCAAAATTAGAAATTGCGTAACCTTTGGGCACCTGGGTGGCTCAGTCAGTTGAGCCTGAACCCACATGGTTTCGGGGTCCTGGGATGGAGCACCATGTTAGGCTCCCTGCTTAGGAGCCTACTTGTTCCTCTCCCTCTGCCACTCCTTCTGCTTGTGCTCTGTCAAATAAATGAATAAAAACTTTAAAAAAAGAAGAAAGAAAGAAAGAAAGAAAGAAAGAAAGAAAGAAAGAAAGAAAGAAAGAAAGAAAGAAAGAAAGAAAGAAAGAAAGAACGAGAGAGCGAGAGAGAAAGAAAGAGAAAGAAAGAAAGAAAGAAAGAAAGAAAGAAAGAAAGAAAGAAAAAGAAATTATATAACCTTGACTTGGAAATTACACTGCTGAAACCTTACCTTGAATATGGAACCAAGAAGATATATGCACAAGGATGTACACTGCAACAAAATTGGAGATAATCTAAATATACAGCACTAGAGAATAATTTAAATAAATTATGGCATAGGGGCATCTGGGTGGCTCAGTCGGTTAAGCATCCGCCTTCATTCGGGTCATGATTCCAGGGCCCTGGGATCAAGCCCCATGTCAGGCTCTCTGCTCTGCAGGAGCCTGAGTCTCCCTCAGCCTGCTGCTCCCCCCTGCTCGTATTTTCTCTCTGTCAAATGAATAAATAAAATCTTAAAAAAAAAAAGGTGATTTCTCCTAGCAACAGCCACCCAAAATTCATAAACACTCCATACTCATATCTAAAGGAAAGAGAAAAAAGCAAACTTTAAGAAGCGGAAAGAAAACAGAAAAGAATTCAATGACCCAATACCAAAACACTGGACAGAAGAGGCAGTTGGCAGTAATCTAGACAAGATACCCAGAAAGGTAAGAATTTCAAGTACAAAAGTATCAGTATTACTTACTTTCAAGGAGATTTTTAAATGAAATATCGATTGCAGAAAACCAAACACCCTACTGTTACAACTTTTAAATGTGAATAAGGAACAGGCTGACCGACTAAGGAAGCTTTCAGAGGCTACACGGATAATCAGGACCAAGAATCAGAGATCATGAAGATAAACTTGTTCTGTAAATTCAAATCCCATGTGACTTACATAATCATGCTAATAAAACACAGAAGAAATATCTAGAAAACAGGAGATGGAATATTGGGGAATCCCACAAGATCCAGAAACACCCTGTGAGTAAACAAAGAAACAAACCTACAGAAGTAGTAATAAGTGGGGAAAAATATATAGATAGAATGCATTTTAAAGCCATCATATCATAAAGACATCCACTCAGCAGCAAACCCACCGAAGTGACATGCAACATATAACCTGTCAGGTTTGTGAACATTTGAAAGAGAAGAACGATTTTGCATATTGCATTCACCTATTTATAGCCTCTGTGAACTGAGGGTGGGACCTGCTGCAAAGTTACCTCTAAGATCCTAGCCTCTGGCTCAGTGCCTGGGACGTTATCAAATGAATAAAAGAATAGTCCCTTAAAGACGGAGACACGGAACTCTATGCTGAAGGAGGAGGAGGAAGAGGGAGGGAAAAAGTGGAAAGTACATTCTGCACAGAAATGGAGATTTTTATCACCTGGCCAAATGTTCCTGCCGTGGTACAGTTTAATGAGTGAGGTATGAAGTCAGAGGAAGTGAGAGGCAATCACGCCTCCCCCGCGTGCTCGTGGATCTTGGACCCATCGCCCGCTTAGCTAAGGCCTCTGCTACCTCAACTGTAACATTTAACTTGGTTATAAATGATGGTCAGAGTAAAATGCTTTTTTTTAAACAGTTCTAATTAGAAGGAAACAAAAAATGGATTTATCCCGCTAGGAATAATGAAACTTACATCAGTGAAACTTACGTCACTACTGAAATCAAAGGAGACTCTTTAAACATGTTTTTTGCTGCAAGTTAGACTATTTTAAAACATTTTTATGACCAAATATAACTGCAAATGGCAAAAGAAACGTGAACAGAATATGAGAGTGTGACAAATGTCACAACAAAGCCTTACTATGTTTCATATACAAAGAATTAATGCAAACATACAAATCAATAGCTAAATTACATTCAGTAAGAGATTAAAAGAGGTTGTAAATTATAGATAAGAAATTAACATCACATGAAAGTCTTTGCATAAAAGTCCTTTCTTGATGGAATTAAAGAAATATAAATTAAAACAGTTACAGTACATGATGCATGAATTGCATCCCTGTACACGTGCCTTTTGCCCCACCATTTCTTAGACCCTTAACATACACACTGAGCCTGGACTTGGACATGGGGCTTGCTTTGGCCAATGGGACAATAACAAACTACACAAAAAGCAGCTTTAAAAATTGCTTGTGCATTCCTGCTCCTCTTTCAGACCTCTGCCATCACCATGAGATTATGCCCAGGCTGGCCCGCTGAAGGGTAAAGGAGGGAGGTGGGAGATGTGTGAAGGAGTGTGGGGTCTGCCCATTTAGGGTCTCTAGACCGGCCAGGACCCAGGCAGCCGGCCAACTGAGCACAGATGCTTGGGCAAGCTCAGCCGGGATCAGTGGAGTCCACCTAGTCCAGTTCAGCCAAACTGCTCATCAACTGTTGTGTCATGAAAATTAATGAACGGTTGGGTTACTGTTTGGTTCTGGCCTTTGAAAAACGTCTTTACTGAAGGGTAATGGACATACAATAAACCGCACTCATTTAAAGTATATAATTTGGTAAGTTTTAACATGTGTACGCACCCCTGAAACCATCACCACGATCAGAATAATGAACACGTCCATCACCTGCGTAACTGACCGGTGGTCTTCCAAAGTGGCTGTACTATTTTGCATTCCCCCAGCAATGAAGAGAGTTCTTGCTCTATTCCTTACCAACATGTAGTGTTGTTCTGTTCTAGAAGTTAAGGGAAGAGTGGGATCTCGAGGTTGTATAGCACATTCCTTCTTACCTCTAAGTAGAATCCCATTGTATGAACGTACCTTTGTTTATAATTGAACACTTGGGGGGCGCCTGGGTGGCCCAGTCAGTTAAATGTCTGCCTGTGGCTCAGGTCATGATCCCAGGGTCTTGGGATCCAGCCCCGCATCGGGCTCCCTGCTCAGTGGGGAGTCTGCTTCTCCCTCTCCTGCTGCCCTTCCCCCTGCTCATGCACTCGCTCTCTCTCTCTCAAATAAGTAATAAATAAAATCTTATAACTGAACACTTGGGGGTTTGTTTTTCCAGTTTTTTACTATGATAAATAAAACTGCTATGAACAATTACATACAGGTCTTTGTAAGGCTATGGCTTTTCTTCTGGGTAAATACCTAGGAGCAGGATGGCTGGATCATATGGGAGGTATATGTTTAACCTTTTAAGGAACTACCAAACTGTCTTAGAAAGTGGCTGCAGCATTTTATATTACCCTTAGCAGCATGAGAGCCCCAGTTCCCGCACATCCTTGCCAGCACTTGATAAGTTCACTAGGCTTAATTTTAGTGATTCTAGTAGGTAGGGAGTGGTATTTCCTTGTGATTTTGATGTGTACATCCCTAATTACTAATGATGTGGGGGATCTTCTCAGGGCTTACTTGCCATCCATCCACCTTTTTGGTGAAGTTGATGTGGGCCTTCAGCCAGGGAGTCCCACTTCTCTCCATGTAGTCTTTCCATATGGGCTACTTCGGGCTTCCTCATAGCATTCTGACTTGGTCCCATATGTGAGGGTCCCATCCAAAGAAAGCAAGCAAGGCAGAAACTCGGTGCTTTTTGTGACCAGCCTCAGAAGTCCCATAGCCCCCCTTTTGGACTGTACTGTATGTACCAAGCCCAGAGTCCATGTGTGAAGTTCTGGGGCAAAGGACATGGATACAGGGAAGCCATTACCTGGGAGAGTAATGCAATTAATCTCTCATGTGCTGAACATTTTTTTCAATGGTGATGAAAAAACACATGAAGATAGACCGTCTCACCATTCTTGAGGGTACGGTTCAGTAGTGTTAAGTATAGTTTAAGTATATTCACATTGTTGTGAAACTGAGCTCCAGAAATTGTTTCATCTTGCAAATCTGAAACTTTACACGCCCATTAAACAACTTTTCTCCCTCCCCTCAGCCTTTGGTAACCACCATTCTACTTTCAGTCCCCATGAATCTGACTACTTTAGATAGCTCTTATAAGTGAAATCATACAGTATCTGTTTTTCCATGACTGGCTTACTTCTCTTGGGATAACATCCTCGAGGTCCGTCCATGGTGTAGCCTGTGTCAGAATCCCCTTCCCTTTTTCAAACTGAGTAAGATCCCATTGCACGTAATACCACATTTCACTTATCCATTCACCTGTCGGATATGTGGGTTGCTTCCATCTTTTGAGTATTGTGAAGGGTGCCGCTATGAACGTCGTTGTGCAAATATGTCTTCAAGAGCCTACTTTTAATTTTTGTGGATCTGTATCCAGACGTGGGAATGTTGGATCATACGGGAATTCCAGCTGTAAGTTTTTGAGGAGACGCCATATTGCTTTCCACAGCGGTGGTGCCGTTACAGAATCTCACCAAGAGCGCGCAAGGGTTCCAGCCCCTCCACGTCCTTGCCAACACTAACTACTTGCTGTTTTGTTTGTAGAACAGCCATCCTAATGGATGGGAGGTGATATTTTATTGTGGTTTTGATTTGTGTTCTCCTGATGATTACTGGGCATCTTTCATATGCTTGCTGGCATTTGTGTAACATCTTTGGAGAGATGTCTCTTCAGGCCCTTTGCCCCCCTTTTTAATCAGGCTATTTGATTTTCTTGTTGTTGTTGAATTGTAACAATGTTTAATTTGTATTCCCAACAGGCACTTAGAGCACCAGGTGCAGCCCTGAGCTAATGGGAGCTAATGGGAGGCATGTTTCTGTGTATCTCAGGCCCAAATTTGTGACAATCACAGCCAGGGGATGTCATTGGCCATGGTCAACGCAGAGCAACTGCTATTAATAGTAACACTTTACCACTTTGCCTTCCTGGTGGCCTATCCTCCAGACATGAAAAAACAAAACAACAGACACACAAACAAAAAAGCATAATAATCTCCTTATGTGACATCACTGGCCAACAGCGTAATTGAATCCACGGTGTAATGGGCTGATTGATAAAGTGTTTGAACCTTAGGGTGTCTCGATTATTTACTGCTTAAAGATGGTTCTCAAAAAAAAAAAGCCAGACTCACAAAAGAAATAATGACCCATATCTGGTGTTTAACAAAGTTCTATTGAAAAAGGTCACCCAATGGTTAAATGCCAAGTTCCCTACCCTGTGACAAATACTTCAAATTCAGACACACTGAGCTGCTCCGGAAAACGTGTAATTATCAGCACTGGTAGACACTGTCCTGCCACAAAGGGTCTTGCTCCAAGTTCAAAGATCATGAATCAAGAGCTACCATTGTCCGAGAACACGGTGCATTAGAACTTCCCTGGGACGCGATCGCCATTCTCTGCAATGGGAAGCTGGGGACATGGGGTTGTTGATGTTGAATGAATCCCTCCACTCCCCGGCCAAACCCAGTATTCTGGGGATGGGTGGGGCTCTCCTTCACCCTGACCTTTAATGGGTACTCTCTTAGCGAGGCCTGACTCAAAGCCAGGAAATATTCAGCACAGTTTTGGGCGCTGGATCGGGGTCTCTGAGAACATAGATCAAAGGACAAAGTGCTGGTATAGGTAGAAAAGACAGAAAACATGTCTTACTTTAAGGAAATGGCTTTACCCATAGCTAGGCCTATACCGAAACCCACTGTGAATGCGTCCCTTTAAAATAAAGCCCTGCGCAATCTGCCAGACCACGATAACCCTTGTATTGAGACTCTCCAGCCTTCAGTGGCTTCTCACTATAAGGAGAACAAAGTCACTTATCTTGGCCTAGAAGCCTAAACTTCAGTCTATGCCCACTCTGTGTTCTAATCTTACTTCTCTCTTAATATCTCCAAATCAGGCCCTCTGCTCCAGTCAACCAGTGATGTTCACCATTCCCTCCCTGCAGACCGTGAACACCTCGTTCTGAACATTCGTTCCCACCTCTCCTGAGGCCCTGCTCCACCCGCCTTCCCCCACCATCAGTATCACTCCTGTGGACACTCAGCCCTCCCAGAACCCCCTACTCATTTATATATTCATCCTCATATTTTGGCTTTTTTTTTTTAAGATTTTATTTATTTATTTGAAAGAGAGGGGGAGCGGCAGGCAAAGGGAGAGAGAGAAGCAGGCTCCCCGCTGAGCAGGGAGCCCGACCTGGGACCCTGAGATCATAACCTGAGCCGAAGGCAGACGCTTCACCGCCTGAGCCACCCAGGCGCCCAAATTTCAGCTACTTTAAAGTATGATTTTATCTGGCCCTCCCACTCTGATGACTGAGTGCGGCACCTGTCGGCACAAAGCAGGCCAGGACTCTGCCAACGGTCCACGTTCCGAATCGCGTGGGGAAAGGAGCTTGGGGATCCTCTTGGGCGCAGCTGGGCAAACACTGATCTGGGTAGGAATCTTCCGCAGCTCTTGGCAAAATGCAGATTCTGATTCGGTAGGTTTTGGGTGGAGCCTGAGCTTCTGCGTTTCTCACCACCTCCCAGTAAAGCCAGTGCTGTGGTCCCGGCCCCGCACTGCAGGACTGAGACGACACATACCGGTGAGCGGGCAGCGTGGGGCACAGGAGAAAGCAGCAGGCTGGTGGCAGAGCAGAAGGCTCGGGGCAGCGGCCACTCGGCTCCAGCAACAATGAAGGACCGAGCTTGACAGATCTAATTTCCAGAGACGCTGAAAATCTGCGTTCATATGTAGAAGTCCCCAAATTTTATATGTGGGCAAGTAATTCAAATCCACGTTTGAGAGGATCTGTACAACATCCCCCCAATCTCTTTGAAGGGCCCTCTGTGTGACCGAATACGACTGTCAGTCTTTGCTCTGAAGTTTGAGCTTTCTTTTTATAACAGGCCTTAAGTACAGATCAGATTTTCAAACTGAAAAAAAGGTTTTAATGAAAAAAACAAACAAAACTGTAGCCCTAACAAAGCCCTAACAATCAATATTCAACCCGGTAGTAGTTTGTGTGTCATTAGAACAATGATTCCCAAACTTTGGGATTTTATAGGCAAAAAAAAAAAAAAAGGGGGGGTGGGGAAACCAAAGCTACAGTACCAACACTTCTCTTTGTTCGGTAAGGATATTCAAAAAGAGTCTGACTCCCCGTATCTTATTATGCGAAGGACATTATAAGGCCAGAACATGTAGTTAGAACATAAATCGTAGATGAAAGGAAAATTAAGCAGAATGAACTGTAGCTCCCAGGGAAAGCTACACTGTCCTTGTTTTTCTAATTTTGTGATGGACAAGTACAAACTTTGACTCAAGTTTTGGTTTGGGGGAACCACTGATTATTAATTCCTTCTGTTTACAGGAGGTGAACCGAAGACGCCCAATAACCGTATGACTTGCTCGGTGCCACCTGCCACTGGGCTGTGCCCTCCACTGTCCCTGCCGGTGGGTTACAACTTCGCGGGAATTCACCTCCACTCAGCATGGTGAGATGGCAAAGTCTTGAGGCCGGTCTGAATCCCAGGCCAGCAACGTATAAGCTCCACAGTCTTGGGTCAACTATTCAGACTCCGTGGTTGGATCTCAGCCTTTTCATCTGTTACACTCACTTCAGGGTTGTTACGAAAATTAAGCAAAATATATGTAAATTTTTAAATTTATTTCAGCTCAATTTAAATAAAACTTAATTAAATAAAAAAAATAAAAATTAAATTAAAGAGCATGTACAAACTACCTACCAGTGTTAAGAGGCTCCTCTTGTGAAGACTGGTCAGCTTCCTCCCCAACAAAGAGCTTTGCACGGTGAGGCCTATGTCACCGACACCAGTTATTGTTAACATTATAACAATTACTATTAAGCAGTAAGTCAGAACAATGGAGTCTACTCACTACATTTATAGAACTAAAAGGAATGTCTCAAATTATTCCTCACAAAACAAGAATGATCTGCTTGGGGGTGATTTTTCTATCCTCAGTTACCCCAAGAGGCAGCTAGAAACTTCTCTCACTAGGTAAGAAAGAAGTACCAATTTTTTTTTTTTTAAGTAAAAACACCCAATGTGGGGTTTGAACCCACGACCCTGAGATCAAAAGTCACCCGCTCCACCGACGGAGCTGGCCAGGCACCCCTGTCTATTTCCGCTTGTTAAAATATATTTGTTTAATCTGAATAAGACCCTGAGGGCAAAGACTTAGCTCCTCTAAATTTTATTGAATGATGGTACCTTCACTTGAACCATCATCGATCATTTGGAAGTCCTTAATTAGTAACTTACTTTAGATCAGGAGAAATGATCTGATTATAGGGAGCGCCTCAAGTTGTATAAATTCTAGTCACGGATGTTGGTCGTGTCCTTACCTTCTAGTACTCACAACCAGGAATGGGGAATTGTGGGACTAACCCTCCAACAGGAGTTAATTTGGTTTGTTGGAAGTTTTAACAAGAATAATGGTCATCTTTCATTACTTCTTCAAATAGAAAAAAGTGTAATCTTATAGCAGGGTAAACAAAGTAAAACAAAGTAAAAAACAAAGTAAACAAATACCTACTATCTGAATTTCACATTTGTCACTAAAGTACACTTGACCAAGCGAAGTCATAATCAACTACGTGAAATAATTTGCAAACCAACTTGGACAAATATCTTTATATTTTCTAGAAATTAGAGATTTTTGTAGACCAGTTAGTCATACGGAGTCCCAGAGTATGCCTACCCTGATTTACTGATCCGGCGCCTTCCTGAGGGACACTGCCTTGTTGTAAGGGAGGAAAAAAATCTTTTTCCTCTACCCTTTTAAGGTCTCGACTGAGACCCCCTGTAACAAAAGACAAATTAATAAGAGAAAAGCATGCACATTTGATATAAGTTTTATGTGCTAGGGGAGTCTTCATAAGGAAATGAAGACCTGAAGAAACAGCTAAGCCTGAGTGTTTTTATACTAGGTCTGATGAAGAGTGGGAAGTCGTGGAAAGATATGATAGGACAAAGGGTATGAGGGAAGTGTGGTAAGGCGGGGAAACCTAGCAAAGCTAAAATTTAAACAGATTGCTCTCTGTGTCCATTTGCCTTGCAAGATAAGGATGTTCCTTTCCTCCGGATATCGTGGGGCGTGGCGACAGGGAGCACTTCTCACAAGAGGGTCTTTTTTTTTTTTTTAAGATGTTATTTATTTGAGAGAGAGACAGAGAGTGAGCAGGGGGAGGGGCAGAGGGACAAGCAGGCTCCCTGCTCAGCAGGGATGCGATGTGGGGCTCAATTCCAGGACCCTGGGATCATGACCTGAGCTAAAGGCAGATGCTTCACCACTGAGCCACCCAGGCGCCCCTCACAAGGGGGTCTTCCTTTACTTCTTAGGTCATCTCTATGTCCAACATGGGGCTTTATCTCACAACCCCAAGATCAAGAATTGCATGCTCTACCGGCTGTCACAGAAGGGTTTTATGACCTGTTTCAGAGGAAGGTCAGAAGGTCCTTTCCGAACATGCCATTTCTCAAATTCCTCCAGCTTGAAATATGCAGTATGCCAAGCTACCGTATTTTGGGGTAGCATTTCCTGAACACTGCTGCTATCATTCAGTATTAGTTTTCTTCATAGAAGGACCTGGCTTATTGGACGATACAAACTCTTTGTCACAACAAGCAGCAGATTTGTTGGTATTTATCATCTGCGGCTAGGGTCGGCAAACTTTGCCCCAGGTCAAATCCAGCCCAGTGCATGTTTTTGTAAATAAAATTCTATTAAAACACAGCTGCTTTCATCTGTTTGGGTGTTATCTGTGGCTGCTTGCCGCAACAGAGTCACTGAGAGACAGAGACCACGTGGCCCTCAAAGCCGAAAATACTTACTCTATGGCCCTTTACAAAGTTTGTCGACCCTAGATCTAACAAATAAAGACAAATAACTCAATAAGGGATCATTACCAAAATAAGTTATCACTCCAAAAGCTTCCAAGGAGGCCACCCTCAGCTTTGTTCCACCAAGACAACAGTTTTTGCCTAAAAGGTAGACTGGCACTTTCCTGGGGTGCCTGGGTGGCTGAATCGTTAAGCATCTGCCTTCGGCCCAGAGGGTGATCCCAGGGTCCTGGGATCGAGCACCGCATTGGGCTCCTGCTCTGCCAGGAGCCTGCTTCTTCCTCTCCCACTCCCCCTGCTTGTGTTTGCTCGCTGGCTGTCTCTCTGTCAAAATAAATAAATAAAATCTTAAAAAAAAATAAATAAATAAAAGGTAGACTTGCACTTTCCCAAGCACGAGGACACGTCAGAATGAAAGTCATAATTACAATGGAGGCACTCTACCTTTTCTAAGTAGTAAAGGAAAGGGGTTTTGGTTTTGGCAACGCTGCATTAGTGAGGATGCCATGCAAAAGGGACTGCTCTAAAGTGCTAGAAAACCATGGCTCTTGAAGAGAGAAAACCAACCACGGGTGTCTTCTATAGCTGGATTTCAATACAATTTTTAATTCCTTTTACAGCATTTTATTATTATTATTCTTTTTCAATGTAAACTCTATGCCCAACGTGGGGCTTGAACTCATGACCCAGAGATCAAGAGCAGCATGTTGCACTGACTGAGCTGGCCAGGTGCCCCTACAACATGTGAAAGTCATGTGCTATTGGTAAGTCCTCCTGATTGTTGGGGGAGGCAGCAGATGGGATCATATAATAAAGTGGCCTTGATCAATCTATGTTTACTGACATCACATAATTCAGCCCATATGAATGGATTACTTAGCAAAGCTTCCTCCTCATTCCAACCCTACCCTCATTCCCGTAGCTGCTTAAGAAAACCATTAAGTAATAATCAGAGAGTAAGTATATTCATATATACATATAACCAATATATAAATACATAAATAGTAAATCCTTGTTGCTACTTACCCTAAGCAGGTCACATAGAGGGACCCCCTGTGAAAAATAACTTGGGCCATAAAATTTGGAATATTCATCTCAAGTTCATATCTTCTGAAATATGTTAAAATGAAAATAATGGAACATAAAACAGATCTGAAAAAATTTTGCAGTGAATACCCACAAACCCAAATCCATATTAACACATTTTTCTTTTAGTCAGATTAATGAGGTATTGAATCCATACTTACCACTTTTAGATGTATAATTAGATGAAATCTGACAAAGGAATAGTTAGGGAACCACCACCACAGTCATGAGATAGAACCGTCCCATCGCTCCAGAAAGTTCCCCAGCCCCTCCGCAGTCAATCCCCAGCCCCCGGCAACAACTGACCTGTTGTCACTGTAGTTCTGCCTCTTCTTGAACTTCAGATAAATGGAATCGTAGCATGTAGTCTTTTGTGTCTTCTTTCATTCAGCAGAATGCCTTTGAGATTCACCTTTGTTGCATGAATTAGTACTTTGTTCCCTTTTACTGTGAAACAGCCTTCATTGTGTGCATGTGGCTTATCCTTTATACCAGCTGATGGAATGTTGGGGTGTTTCTAATTTTGGAGTATTATCAGTGAAGCTCTTCTAAACGTTTCTGCACAGATTTTCATGTGGACATATGTTTTCACTTCTCTTGGGTAAACGCTGAGGGGTGGAATTGCTGGGTCATAGGGTTAGTATAATATTTAAGCTTATAAGGGAGGTGGTTTGTCGGAATGTTTGAACCAGAATAGTCAGAGCAACTTTGATAAACGAGGATTAAGTTGGAAGACTCATACTACCTGATGGCAAGAATTACTATGAAGCTACATTAATTAAAATTATGTGCCAAACTGTTCTCTAAAGTGGTTGAACCTTCTTACCTTCCCATGGGCAAAGGATGAACATTCCATTTGCTCCCCATTATTGCTGACAATGGGTAATGCCAGTCTTTGTAACTTCATTCTAGTGAGTTGTGGCATTACAGTTTTCATTTCTTTGACTAATAACTTTGCGCTTTGGTGCTTACTAGCCATTTGTTTTACCTTCCTTGGTGTGATGCTCGTTCAATTTTTCAATTTCTTACCCATTTAAAAAGTTTATTATAAACATGAGTCCTTTATCGGTTATGTTTCGCCTAAGACTTGCCTTTTCATTTTCTTAAGTGTCTCTTGAAGAGTTTTTTGTTTGTTTAAGCTCGCTCTATGCCCGTCGTGGGGTTTGAACTCACAACCCCGAGATCGAGAGTCATATACTCCATCAACTGAGCCAGTCAGGCACCCCTCATTGTTTTTTTGATGCTATTGTAAATTTTTTTTCATTTCAGTTTTCAATTGTTTATTCCTAGTATATAAAAATAGAAATATTCTAGTACATTGACCTTGTATCCTGTAACCTTGCTAAGCTTATTATTGTATTATTTATAGGTTCTTTATCAGTTTCTACTTACACAATCATATCTTCAAATACAGTTTGATGTGTCTTTCTTTCCAAGTTGTGTTTCCGCCCTCCCCCCAGTCTGTATGTTTTTAATCTCCTTTCTTGACTTGTTGCACTGGCTTAAACCTCCAGTCGCTGTGAACACAAGAGGTGAGAACAGACTTTCTTGCCTTGTTGGATGTATTAGAGGGAAAGTATCAGTCTTCCACTATTAAAGACGTTAGGTTTAGGTGTCACATAGTTACTCTTCAGCACGTTGAGCAAGCTCCCTTTTACTTCTACTTTGCTGACACTTCCTACCGTAATAAGGTTCTGAATTTGTCAAATGCTTTTTCTGGATATAATAAAATACGTTTTTTTCTTTTTTTAACTCCCTCCCAGTGTTGAATCACATTGGTTTCCAAATGTCTCCTCCAAGTTGTTTATTTCATAGGTATACAATTGTTCACAATATTCCTTTTACAGAAGTCTGTAGGATCTGTGTATTTCCCTTTCATTTCTCATACTGACCATTTGTTTTCTGATTCGAAGTTTATCAATTTTATTGATATTTTCAGGAGCTGGCTTTTGATTTTTCAATTTTTTCTTTTGTATTTCAATGATTTCTGTTCCCATCCTTCTTCCCTTCCTTGCACTAGTAGTTACCGCTTAGGCTGGAAACTTAGAGACCTTACATTCTTTCTCTTACAAGTGTTTAAAGCTATGCGTTTCCCACTAAGCCTTGCCTCAGCAGCAGCCCCAGCATTTTGGTAGGTCGTGATTTTCATTTTCATTCTGTTTAAGCTATTTTCTAGTTTTCCTTATAACTTTTTCTTCCACATGTGGATTATTTAGAAGTGTGTTGTTCTTTTGTTATTGATTTCTGGGTTAATCCCAATGTGGTCGGAGAATACGTCTTCTAGGATATCAATTCCATAGATTTAGTGAGACTTTTAAGAAGTAGGGGAACCTTCTCCTTGCTCACTTCCCCCTTCTGCTGATTGGATACAGATGACAGCAAGGCCCTGGGTGATGACATAGCCACAAGCTGGAGGTGGTCTCAGACTTGAAACACCACGTGGGAGAGAGCAGCTCACTTACCTGGAACACCCATTCTGTTGTACGGGCATAAGTAAGGAATGAACTTCTAGTTATTTGAACCATTGCAGGTTCTGTTTACTGTAGCAGTTCTGCTCACCCTGATTACAATGCTGCTTCTCTTTTAAGGGCTTCCCTCTCTCCCCACTACCCTGAAAATGAATTTTTCATAAAACATATTATATTTTAGTTCATACTCTCCAAAGCATATCTGACCCATCTATTCAACTATTTTCATGTGTTTCCATTAACAGACAAAAACTTCATGTGAATATAAACATATATGAAGTTTATCAGCCAAGGTTCCTTTAAAATAAATGTTTATTGAAGTATAGCATACATACATAAATGTGCACAAATATACTCTCTCCATCAACATTCTATAGGATACATACAGCTGCAGAGATTTACAAAGCTGTCTACATGTGGGCCGTTCTCCTCCTGAAGATGTTCTTCAACTCACTATGGGTTACTTGCCTAACATTTGGGAAACACAGGACTTCTGCAAGGAATGTAAGCTCCCCCAATATCCTTTATAACCCTGGATAAATATGGGCTGATCAGTAAATCGCTACATCCTTACCTAACAGGTGTTGACTGATACCTTGGTCAACTTGTATCCTACTGAGAAGTTTGGGAGGCCTACTATAGGCCATTAACCTTGGACTTGTTTCATTCAACGCAAAAGGTTTACATATGAAACTTTGGAGTGATCAGAAAAAGATAGCAGAGGATCTTACGTGAATCCAAAAACATCTCAAAAGGTTAATGAATCTAACATAAGAAAACTTAATAAGAAGAAATGCAGGTTCTGCAAAGAGTTAAACAAAGCACCAACTGTATAAGTATCAGATGGGGGGGGATTGCTTAAAAGCAGTAAAAGTCGTTAACCTCTGGAGACTCACACGGTATCACATGGGTGCCTTCAGAAAAGCTAGTCCCACATTTGGGTGCTAATAGATGAACAGTACTAACTAGAACAAAGGAATGACAGCTGTGTTACTTATAAACGTTCAGCTCTGGGTTGTGTACTTTCCGAAAGATCTAGAAAACCAGAGCGTTTGCAGAAAAGGGTCTTGGATGATAAAGATAACTGAAGCCAGGACATATGATGAGTGACCTGGGGACAGAAGAGAGTAGATGCTGGGAGTCCTCCCAGCAGCTGCTGTTAGAGGTTTGGTCTGGAGCTAATAAGACAAATGAAGGGAGGAAACAAAGAACCTACTGGGAGGGGCAGAGCTGCCCAAGATGAAAGTAGATTCTGGTTCCTGGAGGGTCAGACCAGAGGCTGCTAAACATATTTACCGACTTTGAGATTCCATAAATATATACTTAAAGATCTGACCAGCTACAAAATTTATTACTCCATGGCAATTCTTCAGAACTAGTACATTAAAACTTTTGAGGTCATAAAACTACAACTCATTCAGAATTCGCATTTCTTGGCCACTCTTTCTCTCAAATGGACAAACATTTGCGTGTGTGTTTGTGTGTTACCCTAGTTTTACTGAGATACAATTGAAATGTGTGCTGTTTTTATGTGAAATCAGTCCAGAAAATATAATTTATTTTGCCCTCCCCCCCAATAGTGTTCAAGCAATCAGCATTGTATAAATTTTTCATGGTAGACTTCACTAGTGTGGTACATTGTTATACTGTAATGGGGAATACTCGTCTTACCTGCTATATTCATGCATGTTCAACCCTGAAAACAAGCCCTAAAAAAATCATATATACAATACAAACATGGGTTATTAGAAAGGAATTCCTTCCTTTTCAAAGACAATTTACATAGCCAATTTAACTTAGTTTTATTTATATAATTTAGGTTACCTCTAACTTAATCTGGAAATGTGTGGTATGGTATAAACGTAATTCTAACCAATTCCAATTTTGTCTGAAGGGATGTCTTAGTACACTACACAAAAGCTCTAGAAATAACTACTGCATAGCTGAATCGCCATAAACCCATTTCAACATTCATTCTCAGAGTATGCAAAACATTAATCAATCCATGGAACACACTAAAGCAAGCTGCAACTCCACATACTCCATCACAGAATTATCCAGAGACCAAAACATGAAACTTTCCCATGGTTCTCCCTAAAAGAAATGATCTACTGTCTTTCAAAAATTTTGCTATATTACTTCCTAGAATATTTATACAAGTTCTTTGGAAACACAAGAATTAAATTTGGTGGCCTTTGTGCTCAAGGACCAAACATGGGTTCCTTTTCCCTTATCATTCTTTCTTGCACCTTTCGGTCTTGGAGTAGAAATACAATCTCTCAGAAGGAGAATGTACATAGTTACTGTAGAGATCTAGTCGTTTACTACTCTATTATACAAAAGTAAGTGAACAAGTGGAACTGTAATAAAAGGCACAAGAAGGGAGCTTACTTAGGTGACATGTCGTCCAAAAGCATTTGGCCACTGGGAAAAGTATTCACGAGAAAATACTTGAGCTGGTTTCTTGTGTGACCAAGATATCCACTACCTCCTATATTCTTAAACACAAGTCTTTGATGTCATCTGAACAGTTTTAAAAAGCGTCTAATCTAAGAGGGTTAAGATTGATATTCATGTGGGGCGCCTGGGTGGCACAGCGGTTAAGCGTCTGCCTTCGGCTCAGGGCGTGATCCCGGCGTTATGGGATCGAAGCCCCACATCAGGCTCCTCCGCTATGAGCCTGCTTCTTCCTCTCCCACTCCCCCTGCTTGTGTTCCCTCTCTCGCTGGCTGTCTCTATCTCTGTCGAATAAATAAATAAAATCTTAAAAAAAAAAAAAAGATTTATATTCATGTGGAACAAACTGGTTACAAACTTACTTCCAAAATTTCTGTTGACTATAAACACTGAACCTCATTTCAGAAGAGATCTGGACAGTACAAATACCAGAATCAAAGAAAGATGTTCTTACACGAACATTTAGAAACCCAGTAACTTCTCATTTAAATGGTGCTTTTAGGAGAAAGGAAACAATAATGATAGATTAAAGCCTACCTCTAACCATGAAATAAAACGAAAATACTGCCCCCAAAGCCACAGGTGTTTATCACAGGGACAGAGAAAAATATGATTTTTAAAGGTGCAGGGGCAGTTTTTCTCTGCCTCCACTAACGGGCTCTAAGATTACCTGTTGATAGCAGTATAAATAATACAATTACATAATGTTGGGTTCATTTTTCTTTCAGGTTTAAAAAAAAACAAAAACCTTCATGTCCTTGTACTTTAGGGGCTTGGAAGGTCTGCCAGCCACACTGCCTTTCTCGTCACCAGAGCCCTCGGCAGGTTTACAAATGGACATGCCCGAGACTGCCATCTGGTGGAAATGACAGAAATTGAAATGATTTTATTGTAAATCAGGTGTTGACAAAGAAGGTATGAATTAAAAATATACTAGGGGGATGGTTCATTCCAAACAGCATTTATATTAAGAAATATCAAATAATAAGGAATTAACTGAAGAAATGTGTCAAGCATATGGAGGAAACTATAAAACCTTACTGGGGGCATAAAAACACTCATATAAATAGTGACAGCATTTTCCTGGAATGGAACTCTTCTCTGCTAAAGATATCAATGATCTCCCCCCCTCAATTAATCTAAGCATATAACTACTCAACAGGATTTTTATTTGGCAGGGAAATCTTGGCCAAATGTCAAAAGTTCATCTGGAGGAATAAACATTGAATTTTTGTTAGGGTAGAATAATGAGGGAGCACTTTCTCTACCAGATAACACACATAATAAAACTATGATACTTAAGATAACATACTGAGACATAATACAAAGCAATGAAATAGAATGCCCATAAAATACAAGCATATACAAGAATATACAGTAAAAGGGCATTTTCAAATAAACGAGAAAAGAATGGCTTATGTATTAGCCCGTGTAAGGGGATAATGGAAAATATTACATTAGATTTATACCATGGAATATCCCAAAATAAGTTTGACTAGTATTATGTATTTATAACAACAACAAAGTTGTAAAAGAAAATATATGTAAATACTTACTCAGAATGTGAAAAGATTGTCTATGTATACAACTGAAGGTTCAGACTGTTAAAGAAAACAATAAAATTCTAAAACTTTTGAAGTTTATTTACTGATTTAAGTAATCTCTACACCCAACGTGGGGCTCAAACTCAGGGGCCCGAGATCAAGAGTCACATGCTCTTCTGACTGAGCCAGCCAGGTGCCCCAAATTCTAAAACTTTTGAATATAAATAACCAAGGGACACTTTTCAAAACTCATCAAATTAAACACCCAAGATCTTTGCAGTTTACAGTATGTAAATTTTACTTCAATTTTTCAAAAAAGTAAAACAAAATATAAACTCACTATATTTGACTTCAAATGGCATACAGAGGATAAAAGGGCTATTTTTAAATATTTTTGACCAAAGAGAGCTATCCAATACTCTTCAGATTACAGCATTTTAGCTCTCACCTGTGCCTCTCCAGTCATAGCAGAAAGACTTAATTCTGACTGTAGGAAAAACTGGCACAGAAAAAAAAAAAGTTACTGTGTAAATAAAAGCACAAAAATAAAATATCATGGCGTAAGATTTTGGGGGGGAAAAAAAAACCAAAACCCATGTTATTGAGTTTGCAGTTTTTCAGGAATTAGGTCATCTCCGTATTGTTAGATGTGCTCTGTCCTTAGTCCCATCCCTCAATAACCTTATTTAAAAAGACAATAACTAATTAAATTATTCATGGCACATTTGAAAGAATGGTTGATTACCTAAATATACAAAGAGCTCTCACAAATCAATGTGATAATTTGATCAGAAAATAAGCAACACACTGAATAGGCTTTAATAAAAAGAAGTAAAATTAGCCAAAATGTGAGGAAAAAATGTTCAATCTCACTGGTAATCAAATAATTGAGAATTAAGTCAAGAAAATATCATAAATAACAGTTATTTTACCTACCAGTTTGGCAATGCACAACACTTGAGAGAAAGCAAAAGACACAGGCATTTTTGTATACTGTTGGGATTATAAATTGGTACCCTCTTCCCAAACGGCAATTCAGGACCACTAGATTCACTCAGTTTCTGTACTTTATTTTTTAATTCAAAACTTTATAAAAATTCAAACATACAGAAAATTACAGGAGAGAATATAAGATACCCTTTCCTACCACCCACATTTAACCAATGTTAACATTCTGATTTGTTTTGGCGGGCGGGGGGAGGGGAGGTTGAGGAATGGAAATAAAGATCTCACACTTTACAATGTTTCTGAATAAACACTGTCCTAAATCATTCCCACGCATGTTTTATACATACTATTTACCTATAAATTATACAGCATATTCCCTCATCCCTCAACTCTGAAGATTCCATTATTTTCTGTGCCACTTTTTAATGAATAAAGAAAATGAAACTATGAAATGATGCTTTAAGATTTTATTTGAGAGAGTGAATGAGAGAGAGAGCGTGTGCACGAGGGTGGGGGGGGGTAGGGAAGTCAGCAGACACCCACTGAGCAGGGAGCCCGACATGGGCTCGATCCCAGAACCCTGAGATCACAACCTGAGCCCAAGGCAGACGCTTAACCGATTGAGCCACCCAGGCGCCCTGAAATGATACTTTAATAACATTTAGGATTATTTTATACCTATTGTAATACAGTTGGGCTTGTTTTTTAAGCAGGCTCTACACCCAATGTGCGGTTGGACTCAAGACCCTGAGATCAAGAGTCATACGCTCTACCAACTGAGCCAGCCACATGCCCTGTAACAGGTTTTTAAGAGACTTTTTACAAATCTTATTTGTTTTGCTTCCACAGTAACTTTGCTTCTATGTTAAATCATATGTAATCATTTTAAAGACATTTTAAACAGCCTTAGACTAAATATATGTAGTCCCAACCATATGCAAAGTGCAATCATAGAACCGAAATATGCATCACTATTACCAAGCAGGTGCAACTGGGCTTCGCCAACGGCAACTGTAAGATGCCACTGACCTAAGATGCTTCTCCATCACATGAAATGAAAATATGAAAAAGTCCATGCTGGAATAAATTTTGGAGATTAAAGCTGTCCAACACCACCCTTGTAGAACTTGCTGTTTCCCTCTGCATTCTGTTTTTAGAGTATTAAGAGGGCTCACTGCCTAAGGAGGAAAAGCCAACAACAGCACCTAGCTGCTGCTGGAGCACACGGTCCTAAGCCCCGCCTCTCCAGGATCTTCACTAAGCACCCCAGGAAAAACTGTTTTGTACTAACGGGTACTGCCTAGTAGGCTGAGCTATTCCTCCTTGGCAACATCTGCCTAAAATCAGGAAAATGGTCTAGAGACAGTCACTGCAACAGCCCAGAAATTCACACACTTACAGCTGAGCCTGAAGTGCTGCAAACGGACACGCTTGCCTCAGGGCCAAAAACTCAGTAACCAAGAAAAACCCACGAATGCAATATTTAAAAGAATTAAAACGAATGTGAAAACCACGGGGAACAAAATACCAGATTTTAAAAAAGACAGAATCGCTACTGCTGAAGCTTCCCTTTGCTTCAGGCTCCACCATAGCAGGCAGGGCTCGGTCACTGGTCCAGCTGGACTTAAAGGGGAAGGCAAGGGGTAGTGACCGCCGTGAGGCCACGCTAGCTTCACATGTAAATGTGCAACAGGAACAGTCATTTTCAGAGGTAGGGTGAACAATTTTCAATACGAGGTGCCCAAATGGATGCAGACTGCTAAGAAGCAGAGTGTGGATTATTCATTGTATTTTTATTAAAAGGAATGAAGTTTATGAAGGATGAAAGTGATGCGTACCTGCCAGGTAGGAGCATTTATGAGGCCACAGTAACTAAAATGGTGTGATATTTCCACAGGGTTAGACGAAAAGACAATAGATTGGAATGGAGAAATGAGAAATGGATCACATTCATAGGAAATTGGCATGTGACAGGTCTGGCGCAATTAGCTAGCGGAATGCAAAAAAAAAAAAAAAAAAATTAGATCCGGACTGTAAAAAACAGTAAATTCAAGATGGATTAAAATCCTAATACATTATGCACTTGGGAGGTAGGATGAAGACTTTAGAACTACTGGAAGAATATATGGACTGGAGATGGCGAGGATTCCTTGAACAAGAAAGACAACAGTACAAACCACAGAGACTGACAAATAAAAAAAGGCCCCATACACAAAGTGTATGTATGTATGTGTATATATATATACGAGAGAGAGAGAGAGAGAGAGAGAGACTAGGTTTTGCAACACATATAAACAAAGGATTAGGATCCAGACTATACCTAAAAAAGCTACAAATAACTGAAAAAAAAAGGCAAACCAAAAAGAAAAATGAGCAAAGGACATGAGCAATCATTTCAGAGGAAATTCAAATGGCCACACAAATAGAAAAAGAGGTTTGCCTCACATGTAACCAGATATGCAAATTAAAACAAACTATTTCACGGTCACATAACTGGGAAATTTCAAGTCTGACAATATCAGCGTTAAAGGAGAATGGAGATGGATAGAGAAACAGGAATTTCTGTACATTTCTAGTGGAAGCGGAACTAGTATAATGCATTTGCAATTATTAACTTGAAGGTATGCATACCTAATAACCTAGTAATTTTTTTTCTAGGCAAATACTAGAAAAACACTAGTACATGTGCTCAAGGGACACAAGCCAGGAAGCCCACTGCATCAGTTTTTTTAGTAAAGAGTTACAAATCATCTAAATATCCTTCAAGGGGAAATGGATACATTGTGGTGCAGTCATACAAAGGAATACCAGTTTTTGTTTAACCATTAGCTTGTTTTATAGAAGAGGGGATGTAGAGGTAATTATGTGGACAGATAAATTCAAACCTAAGGCTGGGAATAACATCCTTTCCTCCCCATAATACCCCTGGCCAAAATCAAAACCAACCAAATGGTGGATGTGCTGGGGAAGCGGCAATGAGGTGTTGGGTGGTATTTGACTCTCGGTGCAACTCCATTCCCCTTCCCCACCTTCTAAATAAGTATATCTTAATTTTGGGGGTAGATCACAAATCAAAACATGTAAATATCATTCACAGCTCAGCCAACATTCTTCTGAGTTTCCTTCCTTGTAAAAGAGTGTACTGTCTAGTTTCATTCGCCGCATCATATAAATACTGAGCCTAGTGATCTTTAAACTTTTCAAAGTTATTGGGGCGCCTGGGTGACACAGCGGTTAAGTGTCTGCCTTTGGCTCAGGGCGTGATCCCGGCGTTATGGGATCGAGCCCCACGTCAGGCTCCTCTGCTATGAGCCTGCTTCTTCCTCTCCCTCTCCCCCTGCTTGTGTTCCCTCTCTCGCTGGCTGTCTCTATCTCTGTCGAATAAATAAATAAAATCTTAAAAAAAAAAAAAGTCACTCGTTTAGAAAAAAAAAACTTTTCAAAGTCATAAAACCTTTACTCAAATCAAATCTTAGACGGAATCCCAACAAGTACTACACAGAAAAAAGCAGAACTGCTCTGGAGGTTGAAAAACATTTTAGGGAGTTTGAACTACATGAAAATTCTTAAGACTATTAGTTTATTTCTGTAATTCCAGGACTAATAAAATCCAGTTACTCCAACAGCATCAAAGTTCTGTAATAATGATTGCCAGTCTTACCTAAGAACAATTCCAAGAGCAAATACTAAATATAAATATTTAAAATAAGCTTTGTATGGTATCAATGGACTTAGAAAATGTTTACTCATAAGCAAAATCTCATGAAAATCAACACATCCTCTAAATCATGTCCCTGTGGAATTTTGCCAAAATAAATTGCACCTCATGACTTCAGGAGTTAATAACGAAACAGAAACTCCTCTTCACAATGAGTGCACAAGTGAAAATAAGCACAAATGACTCAGGAGAGGGAAAGAAAGTATCAGACCCTTACACTGGAATAACTCTTGGCTTGTACCAGTCCTCTTCACCACAATACATGCCCACATATTTTCATTAGAGGTAGACAGTATGAGATAATATGCAAAATACTAGAGATAATGAGAGATAGAAAATAGAAAATAAAAGAGACAAATGTAGAACACATTTGTTGTACAGATTTAATTACTAATGAAATCACTATTGCCATTATAGACTACGGTTATTAGTCAAGGGGGAAAAAAAATCCCTAAACTTTGATTCCGCCCATATTTGAAAGTATGGTGTTTTGCCCCACTGGAGTTGTGGATATAAGGGACAGAAGGGTAACTAACCCCCTCATACCAAGATCATGTACCCCTCATTCCTGAATTCGAACACAGCTACCGCTTACATTTTATCAGGAAACGATATATTTAGTTAATAGAAGTGCTTGCCAGGTAGAATAAAACCGAAACAAAATAAGGGGCGGGGGAGAAGAGACCAAAGCCAGGAAAACCAGCAAGAAGAGAGCGCTAGCACTGATTTAGTCACAGCCTGAAAAGAAACCGAATTATTCTGTATTTGTAGCTACCCTGGTTTACTTCTAGACCACAGGGTAACATACATAAGCCAAAACTATGGGCAAAAATAAACACCTGCTTAGCATTTTCATTAAAGCTTACAGAAAAATTCCCAAAGCTGAATAGAAAAAAAAAATCTTAAAGCAATGGAACATAGAAAACAATGCACAACAAATCATTATAAGGCCCACTAAGAATTTATTTGCAAAAGCAAGTTAACTCTGCGAATTGCTTTAAAATAACTTAAATTCTGGTCATGATTATTACATTAGCATTTGACGACCTTACAAATACAATGTGCATTTTCTGCACTGTGCATTGTGTTAACGAGGAAAAAATCACAATACGCGACTCTTTACTATTTAGCCACCCAAACCAAAATGTGTTCTAAAATCTTTATCAAATGCTTTCCCTTATTAGTTAAACCAGATTATCTTCAAAACACAAGCGCAATTTATTATTTTTTTTAAAAGATTTTATTTATTTATTCGACCGAGATAGAGACAGCCAGCGAGAGAGGGAACACAAGCATGGGGAGTGGGAGAGGAAGAAGCAGGCTCCCAGCGGAGGAGCCTGATGTGGGGGGCTCGATCCCATAAGGCTGGGATCAAGCCCTGAGCCTAAGGCAGATGCTTAACCGCTGTGCCACCCAGGTGCCCCAATACAAAGGCAATGTAAAAGAGGAAATGTGAATTTGAGAAGTCACTGAAAAATGGGATCTTAATCAAGACAAGAAAGTATGATTTGGCTAGCAAAAGAAAATCAATGGGCAAGTTGCGGTTAATTTCTGTGACTGAAGCCGAATAAAAACTCTGTTTAACTCCAGCAACAAAGATCGATGCTCTGGTTTGACTGTATACTTTCTACATCCGGAAAACACACACATTTGTTTTCTGATGACCAAATTGTTGTCTGAAAACAAAAATGCCGTTCGTAACATCAAAATACTTGCTTATTAGCACATGGTCTCATTTCATCAAGTATTTCAGGTAGTTTGGAATATAACTAGTGATACTCTAATTTCCGGCTCAAATGTTGGAATTTAGTATTATAGTATTAATAGTATTAGTATTAATGTTGGGCTAGTATTATAGAATCATCTCTCCTCAACTGACACCATTTCCCCTGGTCTTTAAAAGACATTTTGAAGCCTGGCTAGGAGAAAGACAAAACAAAACAAGACCTCAGAGGGGAGGACAGCACCATCTCTTTTCACACAGGAAGACTGATTCATTGTATGGAAACTTCATCTTAGTTTTAAATTTAGCTACAGTTTCTTATGAAGACCCAGTGTCTAGTTAGGTGGCTGGACAGCCTGCCAAGCACTACGAAAAGACATCAAGACCCAACTGAACCCCCCCAACCCCACATCTGAAAATAAAACTGACTTAAGGAGAAGTCAGAGTTGCAGTCGCTTTTAACTAGACACATTTAAAACAAAAAACTTAGTGTCTTAAGTAAATATTTTAATTACCATGCCTCCAAGGCAACTTTACTCAACTCTGTTGAATGTTCAGAAAATGGAAAAACCTAACAGAAAACTTCAACATAAAAGCCCCGATCCATTTAATGGTCATTAAAAAAAAAAAAAAAAAAAGTCCTATCTTTATCTGGCCAACCCGATGTGACATCTCAATTGTGGCAAAATGATTTTATTTCAAGTAACACAAATCTACAGTCACTGAAGACATCTTGAAAGACTAAAGTGATCTGAATATATGCAATATGAAAACCAAACTGTTAAGTTTAACCTCAAAACAGGAGTTTCCCAAGTTGAAACCCATCACAGGAATTTTGACAAAATACAAAATTAAAGATTCCACCTTGTTCATCTTGCTAAGTAGAACCGGTGACCACAGTCACCATCTCCCCCAGCTCAATTTTGCGAGCTCACAATGTTAAGATTCCCTTACTATGACACTGTGATGTCTGAAGTATGTGAACACACTATGCAGCTGTCCTAACGGACAGGGCAGCAATCGTGAAAATCTGGAGGGTGCCAGAGAACCTTCCCAGGAGGTCTATGAAACCACAACTATCTCCTTAACTATTTCCTAATACTTAGTCTTTTTCCACATGTTGACGCTTGCACTGACTGTGCAAAAGAAACAGGGTAAAACTGCAGGTATCTTGGTGGGAATCAAGACAGACAACAAGCTCATTAGCTACTACTGTATCTTCACGCCGCGCCCAGAGAAAAGGAAGGGGGAAGAGCCAGTTTCTGTGGACCGTGTCCTCAAGGAAGCAGTAAGAATTATCATCACACCTCTAGCCTTGAGTGTGCATCTTTGTAACATCCTAGACGACACGGGAAGTACCTGGGTCTACAGCACGCCAAAGTGTCGCCTGGCTAGCGAGCTGTGCGTGGAAGCAGCCTCTTTTGTTGAGCACCTTTTCTACTTGGAAGAATGACTGACAGACTATGGTGAGTCAGCAGACATTTTCTCGGAAATAAAGGAAACAAGCCCGTCATTCAAGGCCAACAACTGACAATATTTGGTGCCAGTGACAAAATTTCACCTTTCAAATGAAAATTAGAATTTTGAAAAATCTGTATCCAATGCCGTGAGCTTGACAGCTTCCCAATACTTACAAGATTTTTCCCGAGGAGATCAGTTACGTTAAGAAAAAACTTTTAAACACTGCATAATAACATGTCAATATTCTGAAGGACCGCAATCTTCAATGAACAAGTATTTTCCGAAAGATCAATGCATGAGTTACCAAATGATGCCAAAGCAGGACATCCATTCAAAACTCCCAACGAGACAGATCAAATGGGTTTTAACATAATAGAGTACAAAGTGGACTGATAGTTTCAGATCTCACACTACACCTACCCTTCAAGAAGCTACCAGTTCTGAAGTTTTGATCATGAATCAAGCAGAACAGTCACAATTACCTGAGGCTACTAAAATACTCTTTTTCAAATACGTATTTGTGTGAGGCCAGATTTCTTCGTATCCTTCCAACAAAGTGCCACATTGCAAAGAAATCATCGCACAATCAGATATGAGAATCCGGCCCAACATTAAAGGGTTTAGAGAAACAAAAACCAGTGCTACTACTCACACTAAATTTTTTAAATTAGGAAAATAACTATTTTTCATAAAACAATGCTACTTAGGTTGCCAGGCAATGGTTTCATTTTTTAATGAATTAAAATATATGTAAAATTTCTTGGCTTTAATTTCTAATGTGATAAATAAAATAAATAAAATAAAACCCATCAAAAGCAAAAGTTCTTGGGGATCTTGAATCTTTAAAAATATAAATAGAAAAAAAATATAAATGACTAAAATATTTGAAAACAGCTGGACTAGACAATTCAGATTAGTAAAGACTAAGTTCAGTTTTTTCTTTTGCTAATTCTCACATTATTTGTATTTCAAGGGCCACTAAACCACCTCAAAAAGGTTTTTTGAAACGGCGTTAAAAAAAAAAAAAGTTTTAGGAGTGAAGAGGGGGTTAATTAGTATTGTCCTATCCAGTTTGGTTAATTCCTCTTTGGAATTACAATTCACCTACATGGTTTTGCATGAAAAATTTCACAACAAATATTCCAACTATGTAAAACGTTTAAAAATTACATTCAAAACTGGACTTTTACTTTTAAAAATCATACCAAATAGTAATATGTCACACTGTTTTTATCAATTCTTTATTTAGGTAACAAGTTGGTTATGTTCACTGCATTGTATGAAACATCACAATATCATACTGGAAAGGTACTATCGGTACAAGGCTGGATCAGAGCGGACAGTTTGAACAATAAACCAGTTTGCATTCTTCATTCCCTATCTTTTTACAACCCCCCAAACCCAGTAAAGGGACAGATAGCTTTTACATCATCATGTAAAGCACTTTAACTTACAAGGCTAAAATCTAAAGAATAAATAAAATATATTGTGGCAATAATTCCTTTTAGACCAAAAATCAGGTGCACAATGAATCAAATGATCAGGAAGGCTGTCTGTATGCAAATGTGTGGCTCTCCGGAAACAGCTTCAGGGAAATGTTACAGAAAATATCATGAATTCCATTTCACACAGAACCAGATGATGACTCACTTTAACTACACACAAGGGCAATTACATCCTGCTGAAACACAATTTAAACATATAGGAAAATGTTTACAAAGCATCCACAACATGTAAACCATGTACAAATGGATACATTCATTGCTTCTCCTACCCCAATAGCTTCTTTCCGATAAATATTTTACTCTTCATGTTCAGCAGTAATTGGATTTACTACATGCAAAACTCAAAAAGAACTCAAGAATTCAAGGTTATTGTAAAAATAGAATTAAAATAATAATCTTCAAGTACCTTATGTGACAGCCACTCTGTACCGTGCCCAATGTTATAAAATGAAAGGTTACTGAACCCATGAAAATATCTCTGTAATATTTCCTTAGATCTAAAATAGATAATTTTAAATGTCTTTATAGTCATTTCAATGTGATATTCTGAGCTTTTAAAATAACGTAAACAATTAAAAATTATACCAAATTACACACAAAACTTGTATCTTAAGAGCTGGAAAATTAAAACTACAGAAACCCACATGTAAAACAAAAATCACAATTTACGTTATAAAGGCAAATCTCATCATTTAAAAAAATTTGCAGCAGTGAGATGTCAAAGCAAATTATAAATAGCCATAAATTAATCCATTTGGTTTCAAAAGATTTCCTAGTGAGAGCTGAAGGACGTAGTAGGTACATGCATAAAATTTGTAAGGGTTTATAATAATATTGCCAAATACACTTTATCTTGAAAAGCAGGCAACGTTACAATTTGGACATTATTGGAGAACCCAGTTTGGTAATACAGGTAAAATTAGGGAAAAAAATTAAATAACAATTAATAATAAATATATATCCTATAGTAAATTGCTCAAAGGAAATTTCAAGCCACAGAGCTGCAAAAGGCTTCCAACTTGGTGAACTGACAAAGGAATATCCCATACAATTCTTTACTTTTACATGCTTATATGTTGTGTGTCTTGTCTAAAAAAAAAAACAAAAAAAAACACAAAAAACAAAAAAAAAAACCCCAAAAACAAAAAACGAAAACATAATGTATCTTCAGAGTACGGCTAACTATATTCCCATGCACCTCAGGCAGAGTTTGTTATTTGTGGTGAAATAACTCCGTTGGCTCCTAGGGCCCAAAGTTCAGTACAGATGTAACCAGTATGCCTGAGGTTGGCAAAAAATACTGTAGTACAGGCAATGCTACAAGTGGCAATTATCAGAAAACACAAATATGAATAAATGATGGGAAATGCTAATGATTTTCTGCTCATATCACAAAACGCTGGGAATCCACAATATTTTTCCCTTGAAGAAAATTGTGATTAAAAGTTTTTTTCCCCCAATTTTCAGAATCAAAAGCATTTTAGAAGGTTTATAAGGCTACCATGGGTCTTCTAGATCTCCAGCACCCTACAGGAAGAGAAAAGGAAGAATATTATTATTATTTACCTACACCACTTCCAGGTTGGACTGAATTTCAAAAGAAAACAAAATTAGATGAACAAATTACCTTCCTTTGTCTGAAAAGGCACTTTTACAGAGAGGTGTGTGTAGTATATATTGTGTGCATACACACGGATCTATCTAATACAGATAGATAATTGGTTGGGTTTTTTTTTTCCTCCCCTCTCCACCAAATGCCTTCCTCTTTCTCAAACCACTTAAAAATATTCTGGCATTGGAAAAATAGATCAAAACATCAGCTACATCTGAAGATCCAAAGTTTCAACTTACGGCACCGTAAGCAACTTTAGATACATGATAAATATAAACATGAAGAAGAGAAGTTAATGTTCTACATTCACAAAGTATTTGTTCTAAGAAATATTTTCCCATGTGATTGATAGCCACCTGTATCTTTAAAACCTACTTCAACAAAAACAGAACTCCTATCTGCCACTATTTAAAATACCTGTAAAATTCTTGCATTTCTTAATATCTGATGAATACTTCTAGCAAAGAGGCCAGTCTTGCAATCTTTAAAACGCTCATCTTGGCAACTCCCTGACGTGTCTATGTGTGTCCATACTGGCCAAAGATTAATATTTTGTATCACAAAAAGGGGATAAGAAACAAAATGGATTTGAGTAAGCAAGACTTCTCAAAATGTTTTCTTTTAGTTAATGACAAAAGCCAAGCCAAAAGTTTTCTAATTTTCTATTAATACAAATCAATTTCTACTGGGTATTTTTCCAATATACCAAACCTGGTTGTTTAAATTTTTTTTTTAATTTAAAAATAAGTACAACATGCATAGATTATTCCACAGCACATGCTTTATTTGGACTTGAACACTTATAATTTCATTCTAAACACTTGGTTGACATACATTTTGATGTATGTAGTTAGGCTATACAGAATATACAAACCAAAGCTGTATCAATAATACATAGGTTTTTCAAAAATTAGGCTTCAATAAAGAATACAGAGAAAGGAAAAATAACCACACATCCAACAGCTCAGAACTTCTAAAAATAAAACTACAGAGATGTAAAATATAAACAAGTCAAAGAACACACAAATTATCATCCTTGGGGGGGAAAAAAAGTACAGGCCAGCATCTGCCATTCTTTGAAGAACTAAAATTGCTAAGGAAACACAAATTTATTACAACGCTAACTATGAGTGTACTAATATGTAAAAAAATGTGAATCAGAAGTCTACATTTACAAGTTTTTCCACAATATAACGTCATCTTGCTTATCAGTAAGTAATCTCTAATCTTATCTAGTAGGAAGTTAACTACTGAGGTGAATAACTAGTAGCCTCATTTCTGGCATACAATATGAAATGACATATAATTTTATTAAATTCAAAGTACTATAAATAGTCCATTTTAAACTATCTGATAAAGGTGTATGCAAAGGCCTTCTTAAAAAACAAGGCTATATGAATATGTCATAAAACTAGTTTACCAAGATTCAAATAACAAAACAGTTCTGTAAATGCATACATTACACCTCCTAAGTAAAAACCAGCAAATCAAAGATCACACAAATATTAGCCCAAAGTCAAGTCATATTTGTTCACCACTCCTCTGTGTCCCTGCATCTTCATTATAGCTGTCTAATTCAGCAAGATCACTGTTTGATTCAGTATGGCTTGCCTGCATTGTCACTGGGCTTCCAGCATCACTGTTCGAAGAAGTAGCTGTGGCAGCTGGGTCAGCAGGGCTTTCTTCTCCCTCTACTTTAGCTAGCCTGTAACTAGTCAGCATCTCCTCCAGAAGTTGTCGGTAGTTTCCCCTATGATTAATTCTCATTTGCCTGAGAGCTTCCACCAATTTTCCCTGTGATCCACTTTCCTCTGCTTCCTCGGAGGCCTTTTTTTAAGATTCAAGACCCCAGTGTCAGTAGACAAACTAGGATATCACATGTATTTCATAACATAATCACAGCAAAACACTCATTTCTCTACCACGAGTAATAGAGTCTAAGCATGAGAACATTTCATTAAATAAGTATCAAGTCTTAACTTGTGTCAATAAAAATTTCCACTTGAAATATCAAGTTAATTTTAGCAAATTACCATGAACTAGTTTACATCTTATTTCACACTGGCATTTGAAGCTTCCTCTGAAATTTACTCTATTAGAATTCAACAGCAACACAAGCATTTCCTAAAACTGACTTGCTTAACAGAAGAAACAGTAATTGGCTAGAATGATTTAGTACAAAAGGAAATTAGTATTTAAAGCAATAGGAGAGGACAGAAAAGCAGGCCATTAGAACATTAGTTTCTTCATCACTGCTGCTAAATGATAGGTAAAGAGAGGAGGTACAAAATGTAGAACTATATAAATTGAAACTGGATTTTCGGGCAATTTTAATGCTTTTGTGGGTAAAAATTTAATTTCTTCTTTGTTCTTACATATTTTAATAAAAACATTACTAGATCAAAATAAATTATTTTAAACATGATAATAAGATAAGAACAGGAAACTACTCAAGCCTATTATATTTTAGAAAGTTTTGGAAAACTTACAGGTTTCTACAATAGCAGCTACTTAATCTCGTTAGCAGAACAAGCTCTAACATTGAAACTGATCCCAGTTAAGCTGACAGTCTAAAAGCAGGACAACCTTACACCGTGTGCCTCCTGATGAGATGTGTTAGGAAGTACAAAACCATGTCCTATGTTCTTGCCAAAAAATGTTTAATATAAACCTAATAAAGTGAATTCCCAATTTACAGGAAAACAGGGAATAGAGGATCGTGTTAAAAGGACACCACAAGAAAACAATCATACAATCCAGAATGTAGGACATCCTATTCAAAGCTGGCTCAGAGTCATCTTTTCCAGTGGCAAGTGGAAAAAAAAGTGGGGGCCTGATTACAGACTTCATTAATATGCTTGACTGATAACTTTTTAAAAGCTGATCAGACCGTAGTTCAAAATAACTACTATCACAGTCATTCTAGAGACAACTGGGAAAATCTGGACTTGTACTGGATGATAATTTTAAATTCCGTTGGAATGATAATAGTATTATGGCTATATAGAAATATGTCCTCATTTTTTTTCTTTTTTTTTTCTTTCAAGTAAGCTCTACGCCAATGACCCCAAGATCAGGAGTTGCACGCTCTACCAACTGAGCCAGCCAGGCGCCCCGAAATGTCCTCATTTTTAAGAGTGGCATGCCAAAATATGCCAAAATGATGTCTGCAATTTTCTGTCAAAAGGTGCAGTGGAAAAAAAGAAAAAAAAAAGTAGTGTATATACACACACACAAAGAGAGATAAAGCAAATATGGTAAAATGTTAACAATTGTTGAATCTAGGTAGAAGGTGTATAGGCGTTCACTATGATCATTTCAATTTTTCTAGCTATCTGGAAGTCTTCATCATAAAATCTTGGGAAAATAAAACTCAAAAGAGGTTACTGATATAGATGATCTGACACAAAGCATCTCTGGAGGACTGTTACCCTACAATTCTGCAACAAAGAAACAAAGGTAACACAAATATAACCACATAATACATGGCGGTGTTTATGAGAAAAATGAGAGCACTTGAATGTTTTTTTTTTTGGGGGGGGTGCCCTTACGGCAAAAAGCAAGAGATGACACTGTACTTACTATATGTCTGTATGTATATGTGTATGTATATGTCTATGTATCCACTGGTTTTAGAATATATGTAAAATGCTTTCGGGAAAAGGAAATACAGCAATATACAAATAATGATAATGGATAGTGAAGTTATGTTTATTTTCTTTGAGTTCTCCAATTTTCTATCTCATGTATACTAACTGTAAAATAACTTTTTTAATTTTTAAAACTTTTAAAATTTTTATTTATTTAAGTAATCTCTACACCCAACGTGGGGCTCGAACTCAGGACCCTGACATCAAGAGTCACATGCTCTTCTGACCAAGCCAGCCTGGTTCCCCAAATAACATTTTTTTTTTATTTGCAAAATTTATCGTATGAGAACATAATAAAAATGCGCCCTCTGTTAAGATTTTCCTTACTTTTTCTCCCTTACCTTTCCTTGTGCTAAATAAACATGTCTCCCCAAATAAAGTTTCTCATTTGAATCTATTCAGAAAAGGCTAAGATGGAGCAACAAGGTGAATGCTTGCTAATCATAAACCTTATTTGTCTTTAATCAGGTTTTCCAAACGGAAATTTTCTATTGGATGGTGTATCACAAACAACTTTTAATAGAGGGCATAAAGACTCCTCCACCTCACTCCCTGTCCCCTCAAAAACTCAAACCAACAACTCCCTTTTTATTAAAAAAACAAAAACAAAAAAACCTTTTAGGACATTGAAACAAATTCTGAAGTGATTATCAACCCTGGTTTCATACCAGGATTGCCTGTGTAGCTTTTAAGATTAAATAGATACCAAATGGGGCGCCCAAGTTGCTCAGTTGGTCGAGTGTCTGACTCTTGATTTCAGCTCAGGTCATGATCTCAGGGTCATGAGACTGAGCCCCATGTCAGGTTCTGCACTGAACAGGGAATCTGCTTGTCCCTCTCCCTCTGCTCTTCCCCCGCTCGCACTCTCTCTCCCTCTCTCTAAAATAAATAAATGAATAAAATCTTTAAAATAAATTTATAGGTATTAAAATTCTATCAAATGATACTCAGATGCACTGGGTTGGGGTGAGTTTTTTAAAGCCTGACAGGTGATTCTGATACACAGACCCTCCAATATAGGCTCTACTTACTTGAACTTATTGATAAAAAGGTTGTTATATTGATTGTATTTCAATTTCAAGATAAAGTACCTCTCACTCTCCATCTGACACCTATTATTACAGTACGCATCTATGTTTCTGTGAATTCTGTAGTAGTGGGAGATGAAGGAGGAGTACTCGCTTTAAAAAAATATATTAAAACCAAACCTGTAAATCAAATCAGGATGAATTTATGATTGGCTGGCATCACAAAGCCACTGAACTGAAAAGAACTTAACCTAATGACCACATTTAAAAGTCATTTTATCTCAAAGCAAATTACATTCTCCTATTGTGCTGGATAAAAGATGTATGGGTGAGACCTCTTTCCCAGCCATTTCATTTAACTCTTCAAAATACTGTTCCACAACTCTCTTATGGATTTTCATTAATATCAGAAAAGGAACCTACTGTTCAGCTGCACTTTTTTTTTTTTTTACCTGAACTCCTATATACACATCATGTTTATACATCTATTACAGCAATTAATTCCACCTTGCAACTGTTCTTAAGGCTTTTCAATTAGACTGTGTAATCTCTTTAAGGTAAACAGAATTTCACATTCCTTTCTGTATCCTCCCTACCCCCTAGGGAAAGAAAATTAATGTTTGTGCTTAGAACTTTATGGACATGATCTCATTTAATCCTCACAGGTACCCTACATAATAGGTACCACAACCCTAATTTTTGTAAGTGAAGACATTTATAGGCTCAGAGAGATTGAAGTTGTCAGGGTGACAATACTAGTAGTAAGTGACACAGCTCAGATTTCTATACAGATGTAATTAACATCTATGTCCCTCTGAATGTTCTTTTGAATACATTATGGCAAGTAACATAGTAAGTGCGCCATATAAATAGACACTTACTAAAGAAATAGTGCTTAAAATTATTGAGGTGGACCACATATTCAAATCTACAATGTATTTCCTTGACATAGAAAGACTAATGAAATTAAAGGACAAAAAAATCATAGTAGATGGGATGGTTAAAATTATTCTGCAAAATAAACTTAAGCAATTACGGAGATGAGAATATAGAACTTTTTCCCTCTGTTTCAATTTTCAAGGTTTCACTGTCATCTAGACAAACACAGTTTAAAAGACTCAAATCTCTCATGAAAATGCTGCCTTATCTCAAATAAGACATAGGAATATAGATAAATCAGACAGCAAACAGAAGGGGAAAATAAATTAAGCACATTTAAAAGATAAAATTTAACTAGCTAGTATTTATTTGCAACATTTTTAATGTAGTTGCCATAAGCAAAATGCTTCAAGTGATTAGCTAAAACAATGGAGAAAATAGTAAAGAATGCTAATATAAATATTTACAGTGTTTCTGGTGGAGTCCTATCTTCTGCTTGTCAGCTAAAAATAATTTGTAGAACTGAAAATCCTCAAATAGGCATTCATGAGATACAATTAACAATGACCAAGGAAGATTCTAATTAGCTGTTATTTGCTAGGATCATATAAAATTTAATGAATTTGAAATAATTTTCAAGAGTCATTTAGATGGTCAAGACCACACAGATAAGAGAAGTGGTATGTCATACCATACTTAAAAATAGACTAAGTTTAGTGTATTTTCAAACAGTATAGATCTTCTCTATAAAAATGCTTTGACAAGTAAAGAAACAATTTACAAAAAAAAAACACCTAGTATTCATAGTCCTGAAACTGTAATATAAAAATGTAAAAGCAGCTATGTTTATAACTGGTCTCTTTGAAATTATCAAAATAAAAAGACTGTATATATATAAAACTTAATGTGAAAACAGAATATGGAGACTCTTTTGGGCTTTTGTCCTGTCTTTCCTCCCTTCTTAAAAATCCAAATCCCTTAAAAAGATTTTGGATTAGGATAAAAATGTGTACTATTTAAATTAAAAAAACTGAAAAAAAAACGGGACTTGGCTGCTTCATTTCAAAAACTTTAAAAAATATTCCTCATCAAAACCAGAATATCTTAAGACTATTAAAGAGATTCACAAAAGAATAGGAAGTGATTTTTTGTGGATAAGAGAGAGAGGTGGGGTACAGACATATATGTAATCTCTAAATAACTTAGAGAGGCAACATAGAAAGGTGTAAAGAGAATAGTTTTCGGAGTTGTCCTGACTTAGATTCAAATTCTGGCTGTATGATTTGTTCAGCTTTGCAACCTAGGCAAACTACTTCCTCTCACTGACGCTTAGTCTTACCTATAAAAAGAAGGGTGTTGAGGACATCACCTATGACTTTATACACACACACACACACACACACACACACACACACACACACACACAACAGCTGGTAACTACAAGTCCCCCCTTTACGTGTGGAAAATCAGCAACACATAATGGCTATTTGATTAGTGGTATCTTTTAAATCAGAATCTAAATCAATGAAACAGTTTTGTTGGTTTGTTTTTGTTTTTTTGGTAATCTCTACACCCAACATGGGGCTTGAACTCACAACCCCAAGATCAAGAGCTGCATGCTCTACCGACTGAGCCAACCAGGCGCCCCCAACCTAGCATTAGTAGAAGTAAAGGGCCGTGATCTCAGAGCCCTGCCCCGTAAGAACAGCTTAGAGCAAAACGCAATTTTATTTTTTCTGGTCCTGTAGGTGATTATTCTCTTGAGGTCACAGACTCCTTTGAGGAAGGACACATACTACACACACATACTACACTTCTCATGAAAAACTGTATATGTCCACAAACACATTTTCAAAAACTTTCTGGGGATTCACAAACCACCTGAGAGTCCCTGCTAGACTCTTTTCCAAAGATTTTAACAGTGGGGAAAATGTCAATATTGCTTGCATTAAGAAGTCTGAACATATTACAAAATGTTGATAAAACAAATTTAGTAAAAACTTCAGAAGACTCTCCGAAATATGAGCTTTCTGAATGTATTTTAAATGTTTTAACTTCTGACTTATAGGGGCACCTGGGTGACTCAGTTGGTTAAGCATCTTGACTTCAGCTCAGGTCATGATCTCAGGGCTGTGGGATCGAGCCCCGTGTTAGATCCCAAGCTGAGCTTACAGGCTGCTTGGGATTCTCTCTCTCTCTCCCTCTTTTCCTCTCCCTTTGCCCACCCCACCCTCCATGCACTCTCGCTCTTTCACTCAAATTCTGGCTTACATTCCACTTGGCTTTTTGAAATTCGTTATCCAAAAGATTTTCTTTTAATATAAGAAAAATAAATCCCTATTTCTAATGGTATTACCTATAGGCATTCACAGCAGGGTAATTCTATCTCTGATATAAAGCAGACATCTTAGGAATCTAAATACATCTCTGATTAACTCTGACTAGCATTCTTTTTTTTTTTATAACTGTACAAAATTTTATTTTTGTTATTAAAAACACCCTGTCAGCTCCTGCCACTGTACTTCCTGGCCGCACGGCCTACACGGCACAGGTCTAAGCTGAGAAACAGTTACGGAACACGCCTGTGCCTACTCCACTGCTACAGTAGCTCAAGTTAAGAGCTAAGAATTTAATTAAGTTCCTAGAATTACTTCATTTTTTCTGCTTCTTTGTGTTTTTTAGTACATTTCTTTTTTTTTTTTTTTTTAAAGATTTTATTTATTTATTTGACAGAGACAGAGACAGCCAGCGAGAGAGGGAACACAAGCAGGGGGAGTGGGAGAGGAAGAAGCAGGCTCATAGCAGAGGAGCCTGATGTGGGGCTCGATCCCATAACGCCGGGATCATGCCCTGAGCCGAAGGCAGACGCTTAACCGCTGTGCCACCCAGGCGCCCCTTTAGTACATTTCTGCTAATGTACATTTAGTATAGTTCTGTTTCTACTCTGGTTCAACTTTTTCTTTTTTTTTTTTTTCCAAAGATTTTATTTATTTATTTGACAGAGAGAGACAGCAAGAGAGGGAACACAAGCACGGGGAGTGGGAGAGGGAGAAGCAGGCTTCCCACCAATCAGGGAGCCTGATGCGGGGCTCGATCCCAGGACCCCGGGATCACGACCTGAGCCGAAGGCAGACGCTTAACGACTAAGCCACCCAGGCGCCCTGGTTCAACATTTCCCTAAAGTCGTGATTATTATGAAAGGGTAGAGTAAAATTTCCCCACATAGGATTCTGGGCTGCAAAAGTTGTACGGTAAATAGGGAAGTTTCTGCAATCCATGTATCTGTCTAATAATGAGTTTACACTTATCATCTGATCTCTGCCATGATTTCACAAGCTGACTGCCAGCATCTCTTTAAGCTAACACTGCACGTGTTTCTAACAGATTTAAATACCACAGATACTCTTTGAGTCTACCATTCTTCTGCGGCAAACATACAGTGGCTCCTCACTGTAAAATATAAAGTTCAAAAGACCTCTCCAGTCTCTCCAAAAAGACTTCTGGCATCCTCGATTCTTATTTCTCACCACAGCAGTTCTCTGCTCTAGTCAAAACGAGGTCCTTTAAGATAGCTCACACTTTGTTCTTGCCTCTCCTGTACACTTGAACTATCACCCTCCTCCTTGCATTTCTGTCATTCTAATCATTTTTCAAATCTCCTCTTTTCTCTGAAAATCTGACTTTCCCAGCAATCACTGTACAATTTACATGGCAATTCATCACACTCTGTATTTTATCATTTCTTTCTAACTCTTGTGGTTATCTCCACATAGCAAGCTGCACTGAGTGTAGGGATGGGACCAGGCCTGATGTTCTGTAAAGTCTCCTCCCTACATCAATTCACCACGTGGTTGCTTGTCCGTGTTTGATCTGCTGACTTACTAGAAAGCTTATGTACAAAGGTAATTAAGTATGCATCACCTTAACTTACAGAGTCCTATAATAATCCTATTCAAGGCCAGCTTTTTATCCTGAGCATGTCTCTTCAGTTTCATGGCTCTGTTGTTTATTTATTCACTGCTTAGAGAGCTACTATGTGCAATAAGTATTTTCTATCTTTGAAAAAAGTTAAAAACATTAACCTAAACATTAATTTAGGGGTATGAAACATTTTTTTAAAATTGTTTATCTGCTGTAAGAGCAGCCAACTTTCTTGGGGGACCTTGAAGAGATTTGGCAGAGCATAATGAGATAATTTTTCAAGATTACACACCAGGATTACATTTTCAAGCACATGAGGAAACATGAGCACTTAAATGGTTACTAATGACTCAATAACTACCTTCTGAGGGCTTATTTCCTCTAACCATGATGCTGGATGCTGTGTGGAACCTAGGATCTAGCTGAAGAGATCAGTCTCTCTTCACTCCACCACCCAATTACCATGGGCTTTTCAGTTGTGTCAACATTCTGTCCTCGTTTGCCTGATTTAGGGTTCTCTCTAAATGTATCACATGCTGTATCTTTATTTTTAAATGAATTTTTAAAGCTTTAGATAGAAGTCTTAATACTTCGAGAGACCGGACACAAAAGACAGACTCAGAAGCACTACTCTAGACCAAGATAGAAAACCTGTTATTAGCAATATACAGTAGCAACTTTTATTCAACTCACTAAAATGTATTAACTGTAAAATTTTTCTTTTTGCAAGATACTTTTATTGTTAAGAAAAAAGAAATGATAGGATATTGCTGTGCAAAAATGAATCCTGCAAAACGGCTCAACTAAGATACATTATTTCTACCAGTGGCTGAGTCTCTCTCAAGACCTGCCCCGAGGAGCTGGAGATTTGGAGGGTGAGTCTATCTCTTCTCAACGAGTTTCATTACTAACTTTGGCTCCCTTGGGGCGCCTGGGTGGCACAGCGGTTAAGCATCTGCCTTCGGCTCAGGGCGTGATCCCGGCATTCTGGGATCGAGCCCCACATCAGGCTCCTCCACTATGAGCCTGCTTCTTCCTCTCCCACTCCCCCTGCTTGTGTTCCCTCTCTCGCTGGCTATCTCTGTCAAATAAATAAATAAAATCTTTAAAAAAAAAAACAAAAAACTTTGGCTCCCTTAAATATTTCAAGCATATATGCCAAACATTAAGTTATTCATTTATAGTCGTCCAAAAACTTCAAAACCCTACAAGAAAACACTTATTCGAATTACTGACTCTGAAAGGTAGGGCAATTAAAAAAATAAAAGAAGGCACTGCTTTGTCTCCTGGTACTAGTGCCAAGATAAAAACACTACAGAGGTCCAGCTGACAGCTCATCAGTATTTCTAAGGAAGGTAAAGGGATAGAGCTTTGCTCTGATGAAGCACAGCAGGGTACAACAAAAATGATTATCTCAGTTCAACACAAAATACCTACAGTGGCAATGTTAAGGTTAAGAAAGAAATTATCCTCAGGTATTTAACTGGGCACACAGGGGCACTGAAAGTCGGGTCTTTAAAATAATAGCTCATTTCTCTATCACTAAGTTCTAATGATGATAGCAGCCTGCTGAAGGAGAAAGTGAGATATTTAAAAGCATGTTCTTCGCCTCAAAATTAAGATGTAAGGAAGGAGGAGGAGAAGGAAAGGCAGACATACAGGGAAGAAATAAGTACAGCCCAACAAAAAGGTACTTGATGCCCATTAAGTGACAACAAACATCTACAAAACAGAACTGTATCTCTACCTCCAATTCTAGACATTTCCTTAAACTGACTACTTAACATGAAACGTAATAATAATTTATAGATTTCATTATGTGAATATATTATATCTAATATTGACAGTATAAAATTATTTTAAATGCTTAAGAAGTAAAAGAAAACTTACCCCATCACTTTCTCTATGTGGATTCAGCCTACTATAAACAGCTTCAATAACATTGCGCCTAAAAAAAATTATGCTTTAGTTTTATTAAATTACATACAATTCCTAAGCTTCTATTTAAAATAATATTTCATCTTGAATATGCTCAAAAATTAACTGCCACACTAAATACTTGCCAAGTTTCTACATTTCACTTAGAATTTGATTCAGCACAAGCCATTTGTTCTCACTTACAAAGGAAAGAAGGACCTTCACTTTCAAAGCACATGATAAATAATTCCCTTAAAAAAAAAATCCCTTTGGATGAAATTTTAAAGTTCTTGTATAGTGTAAGAACCATCAACCCATCTCATCTTTAGATAACTGATATACTTCTTCCCCAAAATTACTTAATTACTAATTATAAATGAACTCAAAATTAGTTCTTTTTGTTCTACTTACTTGCCAGCAAGACCTCCCCCAGGAGGCAAATTTGGGATATTTTCTGCAGACAAGATGCGCATGACATGGGCAAGATCAGGCATTCCTTCCTCACCGGACTTCTCCATAATTTCTGCAGGTTTTTAAAAGAATTCCTAAATTAATGTGTTAACTCAGGATTCAGAGAGAGTGAAACAGGGGGAACTATTTGGTAGTACCAATTTTATTTATTTTTTTTAATTTAAATTCAAGTTAGTTAACATACAGTGTATTATTAGTTTCTGTAGTACCAATTTTAAAATGTAAAAAAAAAAAAAGCAGACATTATCTTACTATCACACAAGGAATAAAAGTAATATAAAAAGTTATCTGCATACATGAAAGCAAAAACTGCAGGAAATGAAATATCCAACAATACAGGGACAGTTACGAAAATTTTGGTATAGTCACTGAGTGAAATGGTTTATAATCACTAAAAATGACCCCTGTGAACACAAGACAGCTACATGGAAAAACACTTTGATCTAATTTTATACAAGAATAATACAAAAATTATAATTACAAAAAAAGTGATAGGTGAATAAGGATTGTAAGAAGGACAAATATTAGGAATTGTTTTATGAGGTTATTTATCTTTAACTGAAGAATAGTTGACATACAATACTAGTTTCAGGTGTACAACATAGTGATTTGACACAGTAAGTGTAGTCACCATAAGACATTAGTACAATGTTACTGACTGTATTCGCTATGCTGGACTTTTCAGCCCTGTGACTTCTTCGATAACTGGAAGTTTGCACCTCTTATTTCTCCTCACCTAGTCTGCCTGTCCTTCCTCTGGCAACCACTCGTTTGTTCTCCACACCTATTAGTCTGTTTCTGCTTTGTTGTTTCGATTCCACATGCAACTGAAGCACTGCCTTATTTCACTTAGCATAATACCTAGGCAAGGTCCATCCACGCTGTTTTATAAGATTTTTGATCCCGAAGTCGTTACGTTACACAACAATTTAAAGTAAAAAAGAAGGGGCTCCTGGGTGGCTCAGTCAGTTAAGCATTTGCCTTCGATTCAGGTCATGATCCCAGGGTCCCAGGATCCAGCCCCAAGTTGGGCTCCCTGCTCCACGGGAAGCCTGCTTCTCCCTTTCCCTCTGCCCTTCCCCCCTGCTCCTGCCCCTCCCCAAATAAATATAATCTTTTAAAAAAACAAAGAAAAGAAAAAAGAAAAATAAATCACAGAACTTGCTAAGGCTTAGAACAAAATAAAACATTTATATGCTCCATCTATATTTACCATTTATGGAAAACGCATCTTTAGAGCATGATTATTTGGCCAGTATTAAGACATAAACTCCTCAAAAATCAGAGGGTGTCACTTTACTTTAAAACAACAAAAAAGCAGTGTCCTCAGCAGCCACCATGCCTCCTGAGGCCTGTCGCCGAGACCATAACCTCACCACTCCCATTCAACGCTGCCCCTGACTCCCCTATCTCCAAAGGCTCTATGCAGAGAAGCCTTGTCCTACTTCGAGATCTTCGCGTGTGCTTTTCCTTTGATCTGAAACACTTTTTCCGCCATTCCAACCAACCCATTTTGTAGAGTTCACTCATAGTCATCCTTCAGGTTTCAACTTCGTATGTCACTTTCTCAAGTTCTTCTCCACCCCAAGCCCGAAGTCGGTGTGCCGCTACATACTTCCACTGTAGACGATGTTTACTGTAGCACAGACTACAAGCTTCTTGAAGGCAGGACTGTCATTTTTCTGCCTTAGACTTGTATCTCTATAGTACAGGACTTCTCAGCCCTTGCATTATTGACTTTTTGGACCAGCTCCCCCCCTTTTTTTTTGGTGGAGGCTGTCTTGTGTACTACAAAATGTTAAGCAACATCCCTGGCTTCTACTCACTACAGGCTAGTGACAGCCTCTCAGTTATGACACCAAATATGTCTGCAGACATTGCCACAATGAGGGAGAGACAGAGAGAGAGAGAGAGAGAGAGAGAGAGAGAGAGAACGACTGTGTATGTTATAAAAAGCAGACAGTCAAATGAATTATAATGTAAGCAAATGGGGAATCTAGGTAAAAGGTACTAAACTGTACATGGAAGCTCTCTATATTTTTTCAACTTTAAAGTTTAAACTTATTGCAAAATAAAAAGTTAAATAAGTGCAGTTGATCCTTGAATGACTTAGGTTTCAACTGTGTGGGTCCACTTGTATGTGGCTTTTTTTCTGATACAGTACACTATCGTAAATATATTTTCCCTTTATGATTTTCTTAGTAACATTTTCTCTTCCCTGGTTTACTTTATTGTAAAAATACAGCATATCATAGACAGAACATGCAAAATATGTGTTAACTGACTGTTCAAGGCTTCCGGTCAATAGTACACTATTGTAGTTAAGTTTTGGGGGAGTCAAACTTATATGCACATTTTTCACTGAGGGGGAGAGTGGGAGGGGAAGGTGGGGATAGTGAGTGTGTTTGCACCCCCAACCCCCACGCTGGTCAAGGGTCAACTATAAAGTCAATACTCTTTCACAACATCAACACCGACTCTTATCAGTAAGATAAAAACATATGATATAATGAATTCCTATGATTAACTTGGGAGGAATTACAGCACTTGATGTTCATGATAAGCCCCGAAGCAAATTTCACTGGACTCTTCAACTACTAAAAGCATAATCAGGGAAAGGGGAAATAAAATGGCACACTTTAACAGACTATTTTCAAATGTTTCTCTTTGGTGGTGTAATAGACACACTTGTCTTCTCCCTGCCAATAAATTCCCACACATTGGTCCAAGATGTGATATTAAATCTCAGGCAGACAGATGCTTGTTTTTTAAGGCCTTGTTTTGAAATACTTAATTGTTTCTCCTAATTCTAAAAGAATTACTTGATAAACAAGGGAGAATATTTTTCCTTTCCTTCTAAATGAAAAAAAAAAAAAAAAATCACCTTCCTTACTCACCTTCAACCCGTGATTCCAAGTGCTTATCCAGCTCTGAATCTTTTCTCACTGCTTCATCTGAGACCTTGGGAGCATTTGAAAAGCAAACTAGTACAATACTCATGTTATCTCGACTTCCCTGTATTTTAAAGAAAGAAAAGAAAGAATTGTATTTCCATAGTCCAGCAACTTTCAATTTAATTCAAAACAGTTAATTACACTAAGCAATTAGAGTTTATTTAAATCACCAAAATGTACACATTCAACACATTCATTTCCATTCCAAAGAACTATTTGAAGCATTCCCTGAAGAAACAAGATCTCTAGATATGGGTAGATCTGTAATTACTTTATGACTTTTAATTCCATGTACCTATTCTTACCCACCAGCACTCTACAACCTAAGAAATGAAGGTATCTTTGTATGTATTACATCTTCTAAACTGTTTCCCACTCAAACTGCATAGTTCCAAAGTGGCTTACGCCCAAAAACACATGTTCCCAAACAAGTGTGCCATTTTCACCTAGCTAATTAACCTGCATCAGAGCAATGCTAGCAACTCTATTGAATTTGACATAGTTGAAAATTACTGATCATTAGGAGACCCAAGACACTATACTGAACAATTACAAGCAGAGAAGAAAACAGATTGTAAACTGTTCTGAGGATAAAGCAGCAAACAATGGAAGGTAACTGAACGGCTGAGACACTGTAGTCAGATATAATAACTTTTGGAGAAAAAAACATCAGATTGTTATACAGAATCACAAATAGTGTCGGTCTGCAGAGGGGAGCCAAAACCGCTAACTTAGGGACAAATTTTACTGTTGCCTTGGTAATCACACTACCATAGACAAACGATCTATATTTTTAAAAGTAGCACTATTACCATGAGATTATGAGAAATAAATTTAAAATGTTCTCGTAACTTTTCCTATAGGTGTATTACTTTGAGTTTCACAGAACAGTGACTTAGAATAGTAACTTTTTCAACCCACCCCCATCTAAAAAACTAAGTCAATGGAGGTGGTAGGCCACTTTGTCTGATGGTGCAGTTCGCTAACACAAGTTAAGAAAGCCAAGGCCACATGCATTCTAGTCTTTTCCAACATTATGGCCAGAATCTAGGCAGACATTGTCTGGTTCAGACTTGCCACCTTTTTGGAACCCACATGATACAGCCAAAAAGACACAATGGCCTTGAAAAGCTTTTGCCACTACCTCCTAAACTTCAATGTAGCAAAGCTTGAAAACAGTGGAGGTCAGGCCTTAAGAAGGCTTCAAAAAGAATAACTCTTTCCACAGACTCCCATGCTTTAGTGGGAAAAAATATCATAAGTATATAACCAGATTCTCCGTATCTGGGGAAAAAAAAAAAAACAACAAAAAACAGGATTTCAAAAAATCAGGACTGGTCCAAACTAATTTCATTCTTTAATGAAATTCACCAAGACTTTCACAGTGACTTTGTATTAGAAAATATGCACTGGCTGTATGAATATATATACATATCCACACGAACACACTATGGTTCCAAATAGCATCCTCCCCCCACCCCCCAGAAGAGTCAATACATTCCATAGGAATCATGATTGACCATGTAAGTACAGGTCAGGCAAAAGCTTTATACCACAGATACTAAAGTTATACACATACGCATGCGCGCACACACACACACACACACACACAATTTCCATTAGGTTTTTATGTTATAAAAATTACATCTTATCAGTTGGGAAATTAACTGAAATATAGTTTCAAGAAGATTAAATATCAAAAAATAAAGGAAATAATTTACATTTACACCTTAGCTATGCGTGATTCCAATGATGCTTCTTATATTTCTACATAAAGATGACTTTCACAGGGGCTCTGGGTGGCCAGTTGAGCAACTGACTCTTGTTTTCAGCTCAGGTCATGATCTTGGGCTTGTTGGACAGAACCCACCCACCACTCCAAGGCTCTGCACTCAGCCCCGAGCCTGCTTAAGATTCTCTCTCCCTCTCCCTCTGCCCCTTCCCCACCCTCTCTCATTCTACAATAAATAAATCTTAAGAAAAAAAAAAGTCTCAGGGTGCTCCAGTGGACTCACAGAGATCTTAAAAATGAGGGGAAATAGAGCGATACTCCACACCTGTGGACACGCTGCGCTAGTGTGAAGTAGCTCACGGTTTTAACATCTGATAACACCACATTTCTTTCAAGGGCAACCTATCTTTTCAAAGCCGGGGTCTTGAGAGTTGCTATGATAAAATGCAAGTCCCATAAAAAATCAACATGATACAGGAAATGAGGGTGGCCGTACCCAATGATTCCAAGATTTGAGAAGCCGTGCAGTGAACAACAGGTACACATAGCTCATCAGTATGTAACTGCAATAGCTCTTTTTTTTTTTTAAGATTTATTTATTTTAGAGAGAAAGAAAGAGAATGGGGGGGGCAGGAAGGGACAGAGAGGGAGAGAGAGAATCCCAAGCAGACTCCCCACTGAGCACACAGCTGACTCGATCCCACAGAGATTCCACCACTGTGAGTCATGACCTGTATCAAAACCAAGAGTCGGACACTCAACCAACTGAGCCCCCAGGTGCCCCTGTAACTGCAGCTTCTTAAAGAACAAAATAAATGATTTTCTTCAATGTATATGTATTATTTTGTTAAGACATATATATACTCATTAAGTTTGGCTCTAACTATATAATACTTGTTTCTGCTAAGTATTAACATGGCTAAGTAGCACTGAGAAAAAATTCTGAGATACTCGGGCACCATGGGACCAAGAAAGTTTGCGAACTGCTACATTACAGACTGTACTTTTACATTCAGTCCCCTCCACACTCCAAAATACCCAACCACACTCTACTCTAATACTATCTATGTCTACTTTTGCATTATTCAGAATTATATTTTCTGAAAGCTATAACGGAAAAAACTCCTGAGTTTACAGCTAAACAATTTTGGGGGCTGTATGAGTACATTTTCTATGCTGTGTTACTAATCTGGAATGGCGCTGCCTTTGGAAAATAAGCCAGTAAGACACAAAGGCCTTGAGAAACTTTTGCCACCACCTCCTAAAATTCAATGTAGCAAAACTTGAAGACAGTGGAGGGCTTGACTCTTGGTTTCAGCTCAGGTTGTGAGCTGAAATTTTCCCTCAATTTCATCCAACTATCAGGTACAATCTCATATTTTAAAATAAACTTCTGATAAGTGGTATATAAACTGAATTTAGGAAAATTAAAAAGTATTTTAAAAGAAAAAATAAAAATTTAAAGGAACACTGTACTATTTAGGAAAAAGCAGGTGGCAAAGCAACATGCATAATATGATCCACTGCTGTAAAAAAATTTTTAAAAAAGGGAAAGAAAGCCCTATTTTTATACTTCTATATGTTTGTATGAATAAACACAGAATTATTTGGAAGAATATAAGTGCCTAAGGGGGATGAGATTTTTAAAAAGGACACAAATACAAACATCTTTGGATTTGTTCACAAATGTTCTTATTAGTCATGTAATTACTGAAAAAAGAAAAGGAAACTCTTAGTATTTCCATTCAGGAAAAATTTTCATCAAACCCTCTGTGAAACACTGGCAATGGACACATCGAACTTGAATCAGAAAATATGAACTCCAGTATGGGCTTCAACACTCATCAAAATATGACTTAACAGCTATCCTTTAATGTCAAACCTCTATTTCCTTACTTGCAAATTGGAAATAGATTTTTATTTCGTTCACCTCAGGTTAACTAGGAGGATAGATGAGTGTTATTTTTAAGTTATGAAAGGCCATACAAACAGCAGTTAAGTAGTGTATGCAACCTGAAATTAGCGTAAATACCATGAATGCTACTAGCACTGGCAATACAATGGGAAGCCTGCTTAGGGACTATTCTCTCCTAGAGTTAAGTATCTTAAGAGAGTAATGCCTGACTAGAGTCATCCAACACTTACCGCTTCATATTGCTAAGTGGCAATCCTGAGAAAGATTATCATTAGCAATAATAATGCTAATACCTTTTACAGTTGTTGTGAAAATTAAATGCATTAAGGTATGTGTCAAGTGCTTAGAGTAGCATCTGGCTCATAGAAAGCAATAATTTACTGATGCTATTGTGATTATGACGATTATCACAATCTCCCAAGATTTCATGAGTTAACATACAAAAGTGTTTGTAAACTATTAGGGCATGATAAGTGTTAGAAGTGTTAGAAAATATTAACACATCATTTAAATCTATTATCAGGGAAACTTCTACTTAAAAATCGATCTACTCTCTCTCTCTCCTCTCGAAGTAGCTAGCACCTACGGAACAATCGCTAAGCGCAAGCACTGAGCTAAATTTAGTGCTTTCCATGGATTTTTAAATTTTGTATTCAATCTTTCAAAGTTCAGAGCAATCATACCCTATTTTAATAATACTGTTTTATAACATTGCTAACCCTTGGTTTACACTACAAACTAGTGATAAATTATGGAGTTAGAAAAACAGAAATGGATAGGAAATTTAGTATTTAAATCCGTTAAGTAACATGCAAAGGTTCAAAACATTCATAGGTCTGTTATGTTTCAAAACAAAAGTTAACTAAGCTTCTAAGCATCCAACTCCTGATTTCAGCTCAGGTCATGATCTCGGGCTGTGAGAGGGAGCCCCACGCCCCACCTCAGGCCCCCTGCTCAGTGGGGAGTCTGCTTGAGATTCTCTCCTCCTCTCCCTCTGCTCCTACACCCTCCAGCGCACACTCTCACACTAATTAAAAACAAAAACGAAAAACTGACTTCAATTTGAATGCAGCTTCACTGAAAGGAACCATGGTGGCCCACTTCCACTAAAATTCAATGAATCATGTGTTCCAACCTCTTGTCCTTAATTATTATCATTTACCATTTCTGAGATTCTAGGAATCCGGGATATTTAATACCATCAACAGGACTATTTAATCACTAATAAAAGCTGTCAAGCAAAGATCCATCACCAGAATCATTTCCACCCCATTCAAGAAAGGTGGAGTCAAAATTCCTGAAAACTAACATCCTTTCAATGGAAGGGAGAGTGCAGTTTGTCCACAATACAAACTTCTTTTTTACTCCAAATTACAGACCTAACAGATTTTGGCTATTCCCTTCAAAACTTCATGCCATTCTTTCAACAAAATACTATACAACCATGACAAATGATTTAGACTGACACCTACAGATGTGGTGATCTCTCTACAACATACCATTGAACAAAAAAAAGCATACTATACTGTAGAATAACAAGTATAATGATTTCGTTTTTATAAAACGATACATACTCACGGGCAGGCAAAAAAGACTGGAAAGATATATACCACACAATGAACGTAGCCAATTTAGGTGAGTGGCAAAATTTTTGAATATTTCTTTATATGTTCTGGATTACCTGAATTTTTTTTTTTAAATAGCTAAGTATATACTTGTTTTATAATCAGGGAAAATGCTTTCTTCATCTGCTAGGCAGGCAAAGCCATCTGCTTGCTTTGGTTACAAAAAGCTGCAGGTCAGAATCTCTCCATTTAGAGTCCAAGGAGAAGACATTCTTAGAGAGTACTCAAACACTGACAATCATTGATACTTTCATACTTAACTTATCCAGATAAGTTAAAAAAAAAAAAAGTATACAGTATGCTTAAGGAGGGAAAAAAAAACCCAACAGAAAAGCTATAGGAATCATCATGTAAAATCCTTTCAGAAAAAACCTGCCAGTTGGAAACACCAGCCCTTAAATTTTCTTTATCTGAAGTTGTCTCTTCCCATTCTATGAAAAAGAAGTAAACACTTCACCAAAACCTGGGTATTTCCAAAGACTCACAGATCCCTCTTTGGAAACTTTTTGGCTATGTCTGTACCTTCCAAAAGCAACTTACGTGGTGGGGAGACAAAACAGTTCTAATCTAGACAGAATAAGTAAGTCAGAACCTTTATTTCATGTAACCAAAGGTTAGTTTTGCCTTGTTATCTTTTCAATCAGTCATACAATACTCACATATTCTAGGTGCTGGCCAGGTAACTCAAATTTTAACTGACTGCTATATGGGCACTGTCAAAAACCCACTTGAAACTACTGAATACTTTTAAGACATTCAAGGGAATTGCTAAATATCTGTTAGTCTGGATTTGCTTTCCCTATTACTATATCAAGATTCATAGAAACATTACAAAACTAAACTAAATGCTATTGATCCACAGGAATTCTTGACAGCATTGTATAATATACTAGTCTTTGACTTTTAATTAGTGATGACAAAAACATCTATACGAAAAGAATTCTGGTATCTTCTATGAAAGTTAAGATCAGCTCTACCATGTCATATATCACTTATATCGAGCCACATGTAAATTCCTTTCTGATTCTGCTGCTAGGAAAGCTTCTTTTACTAAATGATAAGAAATACACAATTCATACTTTTACTTCAGCTTTCACGTTAGGTGCTAGGAGGCTCAGATCTAAATTACAAAACTTGACTTAGCCTAGGTCTCTGGCGTATCTTCTAATATTATACATAGCTTTTGAACTTTTGTATATTTATTACAGAGATATACCATATACATAGTTCATCAAACTGCTTCAAAATCAGGCATAAGGCCACTACTGCCAATATTGAGAATTTAAATCAAAAGGCACATTTCTATATAGATGCCTCAGCCACAGCAACAAGCCATAAAGTACTTAAACGACAACAAATGCCACAAATTTATTAAACTTAATTTTCAAACTAGAAGGTTGAAGCAAATGAGGATGTCCCCCCCCCCCGCAAAAAAATCATTTCTGGTGAAAAAAATAATTTAAAAACATACAGGTTGTCCCTAATGAAAACCTTTTAAAATTTTAAAGTTTAGTTCATTTTACTTACCGTGCCTTTTCAAAATTAACAGGGTATTTGAATTATAACAAAAAGACTTACATACCTTATGTAAACAAGTGTCCACTACCCAATTGCACACATTTTCCAGGTCATCAGATACCTCAAGCCTAGATTTAACAAATTCACAGAGCTCCTCATTACTCATAACATCCCAGATCCCATCACAAGCCAAGATGATAAATTCATCCTCTTCTGCTCTTAAAATTTCATAAACCTCAGGCTCTGGAGAAACAAGCTGTTCTGTTGGGCCCTTGCCATCAACACACTTGTAATCATAGTCCCCCAAAGCACGAGACACTGCTAATGAACCATTAACACGTTGTATCATTACGCTGCCTCCTGCATTTTGGATTCGCTCCTTCTCCCTTGGATTGCAAGGTTTGTGATCCTGGGTAGAAAAGCAGACTTGTCCATTCCTATACAGAACAGCACGTGAGTCACCACAGTTGATAAAGTAGATATGCTTAGGTGAAATCAGGACCCCCACTGCAGTTGAACCACTTCTGTCCATTCCGTTTCTGAGGTCTGAAAAGTTACGCATGTATTCATCAATTTTCAAAAAGCCAGTTCTGATGCCATTCTTGACATTTTCCACGGAGGGCTCAAGAGCAGATCCTGATTTTGCAGCTGCCCTAAAGTCTTCATTATTAGTGATGTGTTCTAATAAATGTGTTGAGCAGTAATTTGCTACTCGAGATCCAGCATGACCATCATAAACTGCAAAAAAGGACCAGTCTTCCAGGCCGTGAGGAATACCTACAACAGCTGTGTGTGCATCTTCCATTTCTACTCGCCATCCTTGCATGCTGCTCAGGCCATAACGTAAACCATTCCCAGCACCATGAGCATTATGTTTTTCAGTTTTGGGTTTATCCAAAAATGCACCCATGTTTAATAATGAATCTGAAAGAAAACAAAAATTGTCAAGCGTTATAAGTTTAAATCTGTCAGAGAATTATCTACAATATTTCATCTATTCTCTAGTAACTCCTATCTCAAGTATATTTTTCAGTATTATCTGAATTTACTGGGACAACAAAAAAGAAACCAAGAAAATTTCCCCATACATCCTTATTCTAGAACGGTGGTTTCTCAATCCTAGCACATTAGAATCATCAGACCAATTAAATCAGAATCTCTAGGGGTGAGGCCCAGATATCAGTATTTTTTTTAAGCCTCTCTGGTGATTTAGATGTGCAGTAAGTTGAAAACCACTGTTCCAGGAAAGGAAAACTAAGAAACACAACCTGGTTAAGTTTTCTTAAATATCCAATGTATAAGAGAACTCTAGGGTTTAATATAGAAGACTGACCATGAGAATATTCAGAATGGTGTGGCATCTTTTCTTATATATTAAGGTACTTTAATACATTTCAGAAAAAACTCCAAAAGCATGTATTGTAAGATATTTCCCCCCAGTGATCCTGACGACAACGCCAAAATTTAAAACATAAAATCTTGGGGCGCCTGGGCGGCACAGCGGTTAAGCATCTGCCTTCGGCTCAGGGCGTGATCCCGGCATTATGGGATCAAGCCCCACATCAGGCTCCTCCACTATGAGCCTGCTTCTTCCTCTCCCACTCCCCCTGCTTGTGTTCCCTCTCTCGCTGGCTGTCTCTATCTCTGTCGAATAAATAAAATCTTTAAAAATAAATAAATAAAAAATAAAACATAAAATCTCCATTCTACAAACATTTGATTTTATCAAAGCTTTACTATGTATCAAATTTAAAACTTTACTTGGATTGACTAAAATCTACTACTTGGATTCTGTTAAAAACAGTATGACTTTAATGATGTGCTACAGAACATACCTAACATTGCTGAGTTTTATAACCCAAGAAGTAGCATGAGGACAACTTTCACTCAGTGCTGACAGAGACTTACAATCCACACACAGGACTGTAAAGTACTCCTATGCAGCCCTCTCCCTGCTGACTTCACTGTTATTTTAGAATAAAGCTTTTCCAATTTCAAATGACTTCGACCAGAGTAGTGGTTCTCCAAATAAGCATGCAGATGTCCTGGTAGTTTCCCACCTGCAATCCTGGCCCTACAACTCACTAGCTGTGTGACCTTGAGTAAGTTTCTTAGTCACTTGTACCTCAAATTCCTCCTGTGAATTAATTAGTCACTTTTACCTTCTCCTCCCCTCTGTCATATGGGAGTCACAATAGTACCTACACTTCACAGGGTTGCAGTGAAGAATGAGTTGATGTAGCGTGCCTAGAACAAGTACTTGAAACAGTAAAACCATAAAATGTTTGTTGTTATTTGCTCAAAATGCAGATTCCATAGCCCATCCACATACCCAAAGATTCCACCCCCTGCCCCCCGTACATCTTGGATGGGGACATTCAAAAGAGCATGCTGGCAACTGAAGAATCCCATTTTGAGGGACACCAGTCTAGATCAACTGATTTTCATTTGGATCTAGGTATCTTTGTGAGTTACCTTTTCCAGCTATGACCATTAATCCAACTTTACAATAAAACTATGTATCTCCACTTGTAAAATCCTGATGAACCACCATGAATATATTTATAAATTAGAGCAATTCTATAATTTTTCATGAGTTACATATACTGTGTATTCATATACAAATATTTATAAAAAGGAATTCTGAAAGGTAAGATTTTAAAAATACATAAAATTACTTTTCATTCAAGTATAATATTATATTCTGTATTGACAGCAATGTAATAGAATATGTTTATTTAAAAAAAGATTTTATTTATTTATGTATTTATTTATTTATTTATTTATTTGAGAGAGGGAGAGGGAGAGCACACAAGCAGGGGGAGAGGCAGGCAGAGGGAGAAGCAGGCTCCTGCTGAGCAAGGAGCCCTATGTGGGACTCGATCCCAGGACAATGGGATAATGACCTGAGCTGAAGGCAGATGCTTAACCGACTGAGACACCCAGGCGCCCCAACAGTCACGTGCTCTTCCGACAGAGTCAGCCAGGTGCCCCTATTTTTTTTTAAGTAATCTCTATCCCCAATGTGGGACTGGAACCCACAATCCCAAGAACAAGAGCTGCACACTCCACCAACTGAACCAGCCAGGCACCCCTCAAACCACTTTTCAACTCCATCTTTCAGTTGTGGGGGAAAAAAAATGTGTTGTCATTTCCATCATCTTGATGCTCTTGCAACTAAGGTCCTACTGTTTTACATTTCAACAAATAGGTTCAAAACTCACAAGAATTCCTCATTTCAAAGATTAAAACAATAGTTTAGAAATTTCTATATCCAAATTTGTTTTTAAGTTAGGAATAAATAAAGAAGAAGGAAAAAAGGGTCTTCAATAGAAAACTACAGGGAACATTAAGAATCAAAAGGAACCTGGAAGGCCAGCTTTGGAAAACCATCAAACGAGTACCTGCCCCCCACTTCCGTACCAAACAAAGGAGCCAAATACTGGCAAGTTACACCAAGAACAGCCTTGCTTGCCGCGGCTGCTCTCACTGCTATGATTCCTACCTGCTGTCTGTCTCCTTCTAAAGTCACTTGCTCAAGATTCAAAGTCCAGGAAATGAGTATCTGACTGAGGTTGGGTCACCATTACACCTATTGGCTTTATCAGGGACTGCACTCTTTCACAAATAGGTCATTTTTTTAAAAGATTTTATTTTATTTATTTAAATACGCTCCACAACCAGCGCAGAGCCCAGCATGGGGCTTGAACTCATGACCCTGTGATCAAGAGTCAGATGCGTAAACCAATGAGCCACCCAGGTGCCCCTAAAGATTTTATTCTTTTTTTTTTTTTTTTTTTTTTAATGATTTATTTTTATTTTTTTTAAGTTTTACTTTTTTATTTTTTAAGTCATCTCTTACACCCAATGTGGGGCTCAAACTGACAACCCCAAAATCAGAAGTCAAACACTCTTCTAAGCCAGCCAGGCGCCCCTAACTTTTTAAACATGAAGCATCATAGGTATGAGTTACATAATGTACACATATAGCTAGAGAGTAATAAAATGAACACCTATGTCCCACTGTACAATTTAAGAAACAGAACATTATCAAGACCACTGAAGTACCTATTACCCTGAATTTTATCGTATCCTTTGCAGTTTAACCATTTGAGGCACAGTTTTATATGTTTGACAATATACACTGATGTGAAGTACAACATATGTTACTCTAGTATTTTTGGTTTTTCTGGCTCACCACTGTATTTCTGAGATTCACCCACATTGATGCAGAGCCATAGTTTACTATATGCCACTATATGCCTGTGTACCATTTTTATCCATTCTACTATAATGAATATTTGAGTTATTTTTCATTTTTTAAAATTCGAAAACAGGGCTATTGTGAACCACCCTGATGTCCATGTAGGAGTTTTCCTAGAATATATACCAAAATTCACCAAGTACTTAAAGTATGCAAATTTGACAGTTACTATACATGATCTTTTTTCCCACCCAAAATCACAAAACAGGGGCTCCTGGGTGGCTCAGTTAGTTAAGTGTCTGCCTTCCGCTCAAGTCATGATCCCAGCGTTCTGGGATCGAGCCCTGCATCAGGCTCCCAGCTCAGCAGGAAGCCTGCTCCTGCCTCTCCCACTCCCCCTGCTTGTGTCCCTCTCTCTCTGCCTCTTTATCAAATAAATAAATAAAATCTTTAAAAAAAAAAAAAAAAAAAAACCCATTTACTGTTGAAAATACACATTTGCCTATCATCTCTTTGCTTTTGCTATTCACCTCCCCGAAAACAGTCATTACTGAAACACAAGTTAGCAAACACTAAGGAGAAAGTATGTTATGTCAATCGTAAAGCACATCTTCTACAATGTATAATTATTCTGATACTGGTTTCTTCACATCAGCACTGTATACTAGCATGTTTCAAAGGCATTTGATGACAAAGAAATGCACTTTAATTTTTTGCCATACATTCCATGTTATTTCCGTCATTTTGGCCAAGACAGAAAAAGCAAGTGTTTCCCCAGTAACATGGCTATCTTTTACTGCTCAACAAGAAACCTCAAAGGGCCTTGTAAGCATTTATAATTTAGTGCAGTTTTGTACTCTGTTGATGGCTTTATCAAACGTCTCTGAAAAAAAAAAAACTCATAAAGGTTTTTTATACTCAGAATGCCTAATTTTTAAATGCCTTGCTAACTTGTTATAATTTCATGCTATTACTGAGTTACATGTCAAGCAACACTATACCCTCAGGCAAGGTACAGTTCTAATAATATAGCTCTGTATTTCAAACAATTTTCTTTGATAATCCCAGATTTTTTTGCATTTGAATTTCAGATCTGATTATATCATAGTTTTCACCCTAGAATGAGAGCTTATACTGGAATCAAGAGTTCTAACATTTTTTATGTGTATGCCTGCGTGTGCTTTATTATAATTACAATCAATCTAATTTTTTATATGAATCTTTTACAGTCACTTCCTCACTTGTTGAAGCAGCTTCATTAAAACTTGATCATATGAAAATCAACATAATCACATGTAAATTTCAAGGTAATACCACTGACGATGAATACAAGTAAGGAAGTGAGAATTCTCCCCGTCCTTACTTAGGATCATTCACAATCACCTCTACTCCTTAGGTCCAATGAATCCATAGGACAGAGGCGTTTTTTTCCCTTTCCACCTGAACATGTCTAGGGACTGAACTGGATTCACAGCTGCTGGAGAAGCAAAATGGCTAGTCTCTGATTACAAAACACCCCAGATTCAATGGATTAAATTTACTGCTATTTCTAAAAGCATTAAATATAGTGCACTTAGTTAACAATTATTTTGATGATACACTCTCTAACAAACAAGAAAAATTATCTGAAGCATTATTGTTTTTAAAAAATTCCTTTGAATTTAAAGTTCTAGGTCCTTTACCTTAGCTGACAGACTACGACTGATTTGTTCCCATCAATCTTATTCCAGTTTACAATCAAGCCCAAATACATTTCACATTTATAAAAAAAACTGACAGCACAGTAGGAAACACTTAATAACAGGTCATCAAAGAATATAGCTTCATTTTTTCAAATAACAAGTAACTTATAAAAGTGAAGGAAAAAACAATGGATTTATGCTAGTACTTGTTTTGGCAGGGAAATAAACATTAAAGATAGAGGAAATCCTGGGGTGTAATAATGGATTCTAATACAGCCTCAATTCAAAAGGACTATTCTGTCTACCATAATTTGGACACTAAATTATTTTAAAATCGTGTCCTCCCCCCTCAACTATCCTCACCTATGCAAAGTTACATCCTTCCAGAAACGTCAGATGAGTCTTACCTTTTCCAGAAATCCCTTCTCCATGGTACTCTATTAAACTTCATTAATAGTTACTTCTTTCCCATCCATTCAGTACATGCTACTTTGCATAATTAATTGTCCCTCTGTGTATACTTCCCAAAATAGTATGTTTGTTTATTTCCCTGCCAAAACAAGTACTAGTATAAATGTTAGAGGATTATTTTTATTTATTTATTTATTTATTTTTTAATATTTTATTTATTTATTCGACAGAGATAGAGACAACCAGCGAGAGAGGGAACACAAGCAGGGGGAGCGGGAGAGGAAGAAGCAGGCTCACAGCGGAAGAGCCCGACGTGGGGCTCGATCCCATAACGCCGGGATCACGCCCTGAGCCGAAGGCAGACGCCCAACCGCTGTGCCACCCAGGTGCCCCTAGAGGATTATTTTTAAACACTAGTTTGAGAGAAGTAGTTTAACAAAGGAACACTTCGATTCCCAGTAAGTAGTAAATAATACATCGCACGGCCTTTACCATAAGGCCATATCCTCCCTAGAACTGAAGTAGATTCCATGAAAGATATAGACATGCACTGAACTAATCATTCCAGCATCACAGAAGAGCCTCATTCTGTCAGAGAAAAGACTTCCAGGGAGGAGAGCATCCAGGTGTGGGGATCTGGGGTAACGGATGTTAAAATGGTGTCCACCACAATAATGCAATCCAGGGTTTATACTATATTAATGAAACTGTGCATTCCAGAAGACAAGTAATCAACTGCATTATATATTTGGTTATTGTACTATATGCTTATTTTCCTTTGGGTTTCCTCTCTATTTTTTTTTTAAAGATTTTATTTATTTATTTGACAGAGAGAGACAGCCAGCGAAAGAGGGAACACAAGCAGGGGGAGTGGGAGAGGAAGAAGCAGGCTCCCAGTGGAGGAGCCTGATATGGGGCTCGATCCCAGAACTCCGGGATCACGCCTTGAGCCACCCAGGCGCCCCAGGATTTCCTCTATTTTTAATATAGCTGGAAAAGTACTTACCTTATCTCAATTATCTTATACCAAATCAAGGGGGGAAAGTCTCACGCCCATGTTCTAGAGAAGGCTTTGAAGTCACACTGAATGTTCTCTGTCTCCCTTAAGTCAGTAATAACAAGAAGCAGTAGTAATAAGGCATAGTCTCCCAAAAGGAAGAAAAACTTTGGCTTAGGCAAAAGACTTGAGAATGAAAAGTTCTGGCCACTCCTACCTGCTTGGACCTGTTTTTGTTTTTAAAGAAATAACAGTCTGCTCACACATGATAGTCATAAAGTCATTTTACCAGTTCATTTCATGGGATCATCTATAAGGTTTGGGCACGGAAATTTTCTCATATGAATTATAAGAACATCTGTTAGAGCAGATTATTATGACCAAGTGCCATAATTTATTGAAATAATCCGGGAAAGCTTCATCCAATAGAAAATCCAGAAAACTATCTACATGTTTGAGTACACACATATCTAAAGCTCAAAAGACTAAACAAAATGGTCCCAAAAGAACCAAGAAATCTGTAGTGGGGTAGAAGAATTAATATTTTCTGATAATAAATAAAAGTATATTAACTTGTACCCAAAATACCAACACATATAATAAACATACCATCTTAAGACAATGAACTGAAGGAAACAAGGAACAGAATGCCTGAACACTGGGTTTGATTCCTGGCTCTACCAAATATCTGTTTTCCTAGGGAGAAAAAAAAAAAAGCTGTACAAAACAATACTGAGCATTTCTTCCTGTTCTGAAATTCTATGTGGTCAGAGTCTGACTAAGTAAGTAAACTACCAACTGCTGCCAACAAATATAAAATCATATGACATCGTAAGACCAAAATACAGCTCACAATGCATAGTTCAGTACCACTGGGCAAGTTTGTGTTTCACTTACGTTTCAGAAAAATGTAAGTAAGTCAAGTACAATAAAGTTAAGTAAATGAATTAAGGATTTTAACCAGTTTTCTCACTTTCTGAATGAAAGTCGGAGAACTTATGTAGGCTTACTGCCAAGGCTTCCAAAATGATCACAACTATATCCTCTTCTCCAACTTGAAAAAAAAAACAAAACCTCAGTCAAGCATGTTCTCTCCTAGGAGATCTTACAAACTACTCCAATCAAAAGTATTTATCACCTTTCAGAACTCCTGGAAGTCGTGTCACACACAAGCCTTATATTAAATGGCAACATTTACATCATGCCAAATGTATTTACCCATGTCATATGGTACCAGGTTTCAATGTCAACCTTTTTATTCAAACCAAAGGCAGTCTTCTTATCTAAATTTACCGTTAAGCAGAACTAAGCTTGCTTGTTACTATGTTTTTATTATTCACCCAGGGAGTTTACTTTTTTTTTTTTTTTAAAGGAAGGAGTCACTAATTTGGCATGGCTATCTTTTTAAGAAGTTTAGTTTTCTACTCTGTGTAAAGAAAGTCAATGCTTTTCCACATGTTGCTGGCACTGTCTGCCTTGAAGAATGACTGCTGACTAAAGAAGGGAGTAACATTTCAGTGGAGAACACCTCTCTGAAATCCCACAAGACTATGATGAGGGACTTTTAAGTCCACGGAGATAAAGCAAAGCCTGGGAAGTGGCAGAACCAAGAGGACCAACTGAAAGTACACTGGAAGAAGGATGTGGACTTCCCAGAATTCTCCTCTCTGGGTCAGCTTAGCCGAATGAAGGAATACTACTCTCTCACCCCAGAAAGAGATGGAAGCTTACTTCTGAAGAATGTAAAACAGAACCTTTAGAACTGGAGAATACCAGGGAGAGATCAGGGCTGGAAACTAGCCTGAAAACATAAAATTAAATAAAAGTTTATATACTTATCGTTTGATACACTAGCCTTTTTCAGACACGCAACTCCCCAAACGCTCGCAATCAAATGTACTTACTCCCCTAAATAAAGATGAGGTTTATTTACACTCTTTAGAATCTCACTAGTTCTACAGGAAAGATCTTATGTACTGACCCTGGAGGATACTCAAAAAATAGGTCAAATCACCCCACAGTGAATCCCACAGCCAACAAACCCCATAGACAGACACAGAGCTTCCAATCAGCTATTCAACATCCACTTTAAAATATAAGCAGACAGTCCATGGCCAGACATAGAAGACTTTCCCTAATAAAAGAAAGAAGGGCCAAAACAAGCAGAAACAGGCAGCTTGGAAAAGAAAAGCCTAGAAAGGGACTAGGCTGGGCAAAGAAAAGTTAATCACAAGAGGAGGAAGAAGGAAGCATGCAAGAAAACTCCTTTCAGAAAGGTGAGAGAGATTCTAAATCCATGAAATAACAGGATGTTATTAAAAGGAAAAATAAAACAGAGAACTAAAAGATCTCCTGGAAAGTAAAAACATAATCATAGAAGAGAAAGCTGGGAAAATGAAAGTTGAGGGAAATGTCCAGAAATTGTAGCTACAAGACAGATGGTACAATAGGAGAGGGTCAGCCCAGGAGGTTCAAGAGCCAAAAAATGGGAGTAAGAGAATACAGAAAACTGAAGAGAAGAAATGCAGGCACACCTTGGAGATATTGCAGGTTTGGGTCCAGAGCACTGCAATAAGGCAAGTACCACAAAAAAGGGAGTCAAATGAATTTTTTGGTTTCCTAGTACATATAAAAATGTTTATACTGTAGTCTATTAAGTATGCGACAGCAACATGTCTAAAGAAGCAATGTGCATAACATAATTTAAAAATACTTTAGGGGCGCCCGAGTGGCTCAGGTCGTGATCCCAGGGTCCTGGGATCGAGCCCCACATCGGGCTTCCTGCTCAGCCGAGAGCCTGCTTCTCCCTCTCCCTCTGCCATTCCCCCCACCTGTGTTCTCTGGCTCACTCAATCTGTCAAATAAATAAATAAAATCTTAAAAATAATAATAATAATAAAACTTTATTGCTAGGGTGCCTGAAGAGCTCAGTCGCTTAAGCATCTGCTTTCGGATCAGGTCATGATCGCAGGGTCTTCCTTTCCCTCTGCACCCCCACCCAGTGCTTGAGCAAATAAATAAGTAAAAATCATTACTTCTAAAAAATGATAACCATTATCTGAGATTTCAACAAATCACAATCACTGACCACAGATCACCATAACAGTTACAATAATGGGAAAGTTTGAAATATTCCAAGAATTACCAAATATGACAGAGACACAAAGTGAACAAATGCTCAAAAAAAAAATCTGGAGAGTCCAGATTAATGCAGAGTTGCCGCAAACCCTCAATTTTTTAAAAATCACAATATCTGTAAAGCTCAATAAAATGAGGTATGCCTACAGTTTATAAAAATAATATCCAAACTGAAGGGTGGGCATGAATTTCAAAACTGAAAGAGCTCATCCTGAGACAAACACAATGGATGGAAACAGACATTTACAAAGGTACATCAAAAATTTCAGAACACTGGAGATAGGTATAAGAGCCTAAAAGCTATCAAAGAGAAAAAGGTTTAATTCAAAAACTGAAGCATCAGAATGCCAACTGGTCTCAACTGGGGGTAATCCTATTTTGAAAAAATGAGGACGTATGGGGGAGTATGTGTATGTGTATGGTTGGAGTAGTGGAATGAAAGAGCTACATTTCACCTTCAGTAATGGCATACAGAATTCCTAGACCTAGGGGAAAAAAAAAAAAGAAAGAAACAGAGGCGTCTGCATGGCTCAATCAGTTAAGTGTCCCACTCTTGGTTTTGGCTCAGGTCATTATCTCATGGATTGTGAGGTAACACACGTCAGGCTCTGTGCTGGGCATGGGGCCTGCTTAGGATTCTCTCTCTCCCTCTCCCTCTGCCCCTAAACCCCCTGTACTTTCTCTAATAAATAAATCAATCTTCTAAAAAAATAAAAAAGCACATTAGAGATTTGAAGATAAATTCCAAAGGAAACAGCTGTAAGAGTTTGAAATGTTTGGTTCTGGGGAATCTTCTCCAAATAGAGGTGCTCACAGAACTGTTTGGTTCTTTAAACTATGTGTTTACTTTAATTAAAAACAACAACAACAACAACTAAAGAAGCATAAAGTAAAACAACAGCACAATATGAAATAAGAAATTGCATTTCATATTATGAACAAATTTCCCTAATATATAAAAATGTCTCATTAAGGATTAATGTCCAAAATACATAGAGAACTTCTACAACTCAACACCAATAAAAAAAAAAGATTAAAAAATGGATAGAAGACCTGAATAGACATTTTCCCAAAGACATACAGATGGCCAACAGACACATGAAAAGATGCTCAATGCCACTTATCATCAGGGAAATGCAAATCAAAATCATAGTATCACTTTACACCAGCTAAAATGGCTAACATCAAAAAGACAAGAAAGGAACCTGGCAGGCTCAGTGAGATCATGCAACTCTTGATCTCAGCATCATGAGTTTGAGTCCCACACTGGGTATAGAGAATTCTTAAAAATAAATAAATACACTATGACACTACAGGATTCTTTAAAAAAAAAAAAAAAGACAAGTGTTAGTGAGGATATGCATTCGTGTTTTTTTTTTTTTTCTTCTTCTGGAAGTGTACACAGAACTGGAAAACATGCAGAAGAGAAATTAAGTAGTTGGAAGACAGGAGTGAAACAGATACACTCTGTTATATACCACGTTGTACCCTTTCCATTTTAAAACATACAAATGTAATAAAATTAAATTACATGAATTTAATGCCATTAAATGAATGTTATTTCAACAAGGAAAATTCCTTTAGAGTGCATCCTCTTTTAGCAATCAGAAGCTCTAATTCACAAAAATCTAAACCTTTATAAATATCGATATATTGACACCCAAAGGTTTTTTTCTCTGCAAATATATCAAAGAGACAATCACTGAAACTAACAGTGAGCCATTAAGACCCAGCAGATACATCCTGTTCATTTTACTATATCATTTCCTTGAAGAAGTAAACTCATTGGTGAGTCCTACTATGCCTGGGTGGCTCAGCTGGTTAAGCATCTGCCTTCAGCTCCGGTCATGATCCCAGGGTCCCAGGATCAAGTCCCACATCAGGCTCCTTGCACAGCAGGGAGTCTGTTTCTCCCTCTGCCTGCCACTCCCCCTGCTTGTGCTCTTGCTCTCTCTCTCTCTCTCTCTCTGGCAAATAAGTAAATAAAATCTTAAAAAAAAAAGAAAAAGAAATATACATGTACATAATATATATTTAAAAATAATAAAAATAATAAATAAAAAGCATGAATTCTATACTCAGTGCATGATGAAAACTGAGGTGTAACAGTAGCTAGAAGATAACATCAAGGTATGGTAAAGTGTATCATAAATTCATAAAGAAATGCATATACATATTACCTAAGGAGAAAATCCTTTTCTCAAAAGAATTTAGCACAAGAGTAAATACTGAGTGCTGCTATGTTATAAATACAAGTATCAAATTCTACCTAAATGAATTGCCCTTCTGTAAGAGACCAGATTTAAAAAAAAATTCTCATGGTACATTTTATAATTTTATAGATATAAGAATAACATTATCCTTCATCAGACACCAAGAACATAAAAGCTCTACTATGAGGTATGTTAGCATAACTCTTTCATGACATTTCTTTGGTCTAAGACTGCAGGATAAGCATATTCTGAACGCATCTGAAACAAATGCAATATTAATGCAGATTTTAGCTAGCAACATACAACTACACAAAACAATTTTTCCACATTTTCACAATGGCAGAAAACAAAAAAATTTACAGATACCCTTGAGGAAAAACAAAAAATACAAAGATACAATTAAAGAGTAGAACTGCATCTTTTATAGGGATTAGTGTATAAACTCAGCACATGGCTAACATTATGTATACTCAAAATGACCCTTGCAAAACCGTTAAAAGAATAAAAGCTGACCTTTATATAGGCTCTTTAATATGACCAGGCACTGAGCCTATATTAACTTCATCCATATCACTCAATTCATTTAATCTCTGCAACACCCTTGTGAGGTAGACATTACTGTCCTCATTTTATAGAGGGCACTGAGTCACAGAACAGCTGAGTAACTTGTCCAAGGTAAGGAACCCAGGTTGTCCAAATTGTAACCCAGGCTGTCTGGCTTCAGAGTCCACGCTCTGAACCACCACCAACATACAATATAGTTGATATTTTAAAAAAGTACACCAGGTTTGTTCTTGAGTTGAAACAAATCTGTTTCTTCATATGAACAAAAAAATATCTGCATGACGGAGCCTTGATTCTGCTTTTTCTCTCACACACTATTTTGGATCATTAACAAATCCCCATCAAGTCAATCTCCAAATACAGCCCAAATCAGTCCGCATCTCTCCATCTGAAGCGGCACCAGCCTAGCTGAAGTCATCATCATCCCTTGCCTGCACGACAATAACCTCTTAACTAGCGGTTCCACTTTTGCCTCCCTATAATTCATTCTCTAGGGTGATCTTTCTTCAATGTAATGAAATCCTGTCACTCCTGACTCCCACTGAATTTAGAAGGACACCCAAACTGAGTACAGTGCTCTGCAATCGGACCCCTGTCTAGTTCTCGGGCCTTACTTCCTGTAACTCTTCCATCGTCACTTACAGCTGGCTGGCCACAGTGGCCTTTTCTATTCCCTCACTACGTCATGCTTGCCCCCCATCTCTGGACTTTTGTTTTTACTGTTTTCTCTTCTTGGAATCACCCTCAACTCTACACCTCCAGTTGCAGAGCTAACTCCTTCTTGACATTTAGATCTCAGCCCAACTGTCAACTCAGAGAGACCTTTCCTGACTACACAATCTAAAATATTCTCCAAACACCATCATGGCTCATTTTACTGTTTTACTTTACTCCTAGCTTGCTGAAATTGTTTTTTGTTTTTCATTAAATTCTTTATTTTTTACCCCAACAAGGATGTAAGTTCCACGAGTGGAGAAACTGTATCTGTCTTATTCACTGTCAAAACGACAAAAACTAATCATGGTACACAGTAAGCACCCCATAAAGTATTTGTGGAGTGAAGGAATGAATGGGTAAGTGAGCACCAGAAGAAGTAGCACTGGATGATGCTCACATTATGGAAGGTGTGCTGCAACTGAAAATGGCTGAGCCACAGTTCACAACTCAACATAAGGGTCAGTACTCTGACTTGCCAAACATAAAGTACTGCATTCACTAAGAACCACATTTTAAGAGGGACCCTGACAAAACATAAATATATCCCAAGCAGAAGAATAGCTCAAAAAACACTTGAAGAACATATGAAGAACATTTGAAGAAGCTGGTACTGCTTAGACTCGAGAGGAGTAGTAAATCCTAACAGGGCTGGTGGCGAATACTGAATCCTCAGAAGAAAAAGCTTATCCATTTGTTCCAGAGGGCAGAACTAGAATCAATGGATGGAAGACCAGTGTCTAGTTAACATTAAGACACTTTTTAAAAGATTATGTTATTTATGAGAGATACTGAAAGGACGCAATCAAATTAAAAACTGGAATTTCAGCTGACATGCACTCCCACCCCCCAACACACAAGGGATTTTAAAAAAGCCACCTCTATATTTGAAGGTGTCAATTGCTTATAAATACATGGAACCCAAGATGCATCATCATCTTGGTGTAAACTGCAACATAAAAATGTCAGTGCCCCTTCCAAGCTAACATCAGAAAGAGGCTATGGAAAGATGAGCAAATACCAGGAGAGAGAGAACTGAGGAACATAAAACAGAAATTGTGATCCCCACTAAAATGATTATCACTGAGACTACTTACAAAAAAAAGTAAACACAAAGAAAAAAACAAACCTGTACTCTTGTTTAATAATGTAAAATCTATACATATAAAATATACAAAAATTAAAATGGTTGCTATTAGAGGCACCTGAGTGGCTCAGTCAATGAAACCTCCAACTCTCGATTTCAGCTCAGGTCATGATCTCAGCTCAGGTCATGAACTCAGGGTTGTGAGACTGAGCCCCAAGTCGGGCTCCATCCTCAGCAATGGTGGAGTCGGCCTGAGGATTCTCCCTCACCCTCTCCCTCTGCCCCTCGGGCTCTCTCAGATAAATAAATCTTAAAAAAAAAAGGGGGGGGGTTGCTATTAGACTGGACCGTATTATGAAGGTTCACCACAATTTAAAAATTCTCTCTTACAGGCGCCTGGGTGGCTCAGTCAAACGTCTGCCTTTGGCTCAGGTCATGATCCCATGGTCCTGGGATCGAGCTCCCGCATCAGGGAGTCTGCTTCTCCCTCTCCCTGATGCTCCCCCTGCTTGTGCATGCACACACGCACACACAACCCTGTCTCTTGCTATCTGTCAAATAAATATATAAAATCTTTAAAAAAATAAAAATAAAAATACTCTTAATGTCAATACTACTGAAGTAGACAGGTACATGGGGGCTCAATATATACCATTATTTCTACCTTTATGTATATCCAAAATTTTCTATAATGAAATTTTTTAAAACTAATTTAATGTTGTCTCTCTAGGTTTTACCAAAATTAAGACCATTTCTTCCTCAACAACCATACTTGGATACTAGTGATTGTAATAAAATTTAAATTCCAGTACATGTAGAGAAAAACCTGCCAAAACAATTTCATTCTCCCTTTATTCCCGCAGAATTACAAATGCCAGAAACTACTCATACTTCTATCAGCCCTAGGCCAAACGTAAGAACCTTTAGCTGTCTCCACAGCATGATGGGGCAGACTGCAAAGAGGTTTGGTCAGAAACCAAGCCCCTTCAGGGACAACAAGGTGACTAATTTGAGAGGGTTAATGGTCCTCTCGCCTCTTACTATTTCAATTAATTTCTGCTCCAGAGACTCATTATAACAAGTAATCATAAAATGCTTTTACCTTATTTGAGGTACTAAGGAATAAGCAAATACCTCCATGGTGCTCATTCTGTTGCAGGCACTGTTTTAAATGCTTCACAAACATTCTACCCTTTAGAAAAACAAATATCCAAAAAGCAAACAATTCTCAAAGAGACCTTCAACCAAAAATCTTTAGACACAGCAAATTATAAAATCTCAACCACGGATATTCAGATACTGCAAAATTCCCCCTCCTTCCTACAGCTGGCACACTATTTCATAGAGGGGGCACATGGACATTGGCAAGCCTTGCTTAAGAACAGCGCAATCTGTCAGTTCCATCTGCTTCCTATCAAAAGGATAAGTTGGTATTCCTCAGGCCCGTGGACACAATTTTTTCTAAAGATTTTATTTATTTATTTGAGAGAGAGAGCACAAGCCGGGAGGGGGGGTGGGAACAGAGGGAGGGAGAAACAGACTCCCCGCTGAGCAGGGAGCCCGATGCAGGCCTCCATCCCAGGACTCTGGGATCATGACCTGAGCCAAAGCCAGATGCTTAATCGACTAAGGCACCCAGGTGCCCCCAATGGACACAATTTTTCCCAAGGATTTCTGAAGACCAGCATGTTGTTCTTTTGACTAAAGGTAATATAAATAGCAATAATAATAAACTTACTATTTTTTTGTGAGGTCTATATGCCAAACTTTATATGAAGAGATGGATATGCACTGTGTCATTTAAATCAAACAACAATTTAGTAAAAGACAATGCTATTAATGTTCCTATTTTACAATCGAGAAAATTGGGATACCTAGTATAACCAGACAATACAACTTAAATGGCAAGGGAGAATTCACACCAAAGCAGACCGGACTAGAGCTTGCATTTTTTTCCCCCCACCTAAGATTTTATTTATTTATTTGACAGACAGCCAATGAGAGAGGGAACACAAGCAGGGGGAGTGGGAGAGGAAGAAGCAGGCTCCCAGCGGAGGAGCCCAATGCGGGGCTTGATCCCAGAACTCTGGAATCACGCCCTGAGCTGAAGGCAGATGCTTAACGACTGAGCCACCCAGGTGCCCCTAGAGCTTGCATTCTTAAACCCAAGGCTTAAGTGGTTAATGCATGTCAAACTTGTTTTCTTTTTTAAAAATCAAAAATAGTCATAAATGTTTTGGGACTCAAAAGGCAAGGGTACTAAATGTAATGTGGTACTCAGATTGGATCCTGGCACAGAAAAAGGGAATTACTAGAAAAACTGGTGAAATCTAAATAAGTCTGGAATATAGTTAATAGATTAATAGTACCAACCTTTTGTTTCCTAATTTAGACAAATACACCATAGTTAGGGAAGAAATTAACATTAAAGGAAACAGATAAAGGGGTATGCCAGAACTCTCTGTACTATCTTTGTAACTTTTCTGTAAATCTAAAATTATTTCAAAATTAAAATACTAGGTAAGCCTCAGTTAATTAGAACACCTCACACCAACCAAAGTGTTGGATAAAGCAAGGATTATAAAATGGCTCTGGAAAACTCTCCACCTGTGACTTTGCCAATCATGATACAGTGGCTTAGAAATGTACCCTAAAAAATATCAAGATTATGCAATAACTGAAAAATCTGAGACAGTGATTCCAGTTCTAAGAAGTTATCTTTAAAAAATAACACAAATTTTACATAAATATTGTATTACTATTTTAAAAGATTAAAAATATTAACAAATAGGATCTATTGGCATATCAAAAATATGTTCCTCTATAACAAAACAGAAATAGAAAAATGGTTATGGGGCACCTCATTGACTCAGTTGGCGCAGCATGCGACCCTTGATCTCAGGGTTGTGAGTCTGAGCCCCACACTGGCTGTAAAGATTACTTAAAAATAAAATCTTAAAAAAAAAAAGTTATATATTTGGAAATTGGTAATTCACCATAACAGCAAAAGAGAAAAATCTTTGTGTATAATGATGTTCGTTACAGTGTCGTTTAAAATAAGAATAACTTGCATTTCTAACAATAGAAGAATGGGCCAAATCCACAGCAGTTCTCAACCAGGGGAGATTTTGGCCCCCACAGGACATTTGGTAATATCTAGAGACATTTTTGATTGTCCCAGTGGCGCAGGGAGGAGATACTGGCATCTAGTTAGTAGAGGCCCAGTAGGCTGTAAAACATCCTACAAGGCACAGACCCTGGCAGCAAAGAATTAATGGTTCAAAAGCCAACGGTGCTGAGGCTAATAAACCCTCATCTACAGGATGAAATACTATAAAGTCATATCCACTAAGAATTTGGGGGAACATATTTACAGTTTAGGTTGGGGGGGGAAGCACAATATGTTCAAGTGATTCGATTTTAAAGGCAATAAAGTATCCCATAGGAATTCAATCCTTCACTCTTCCACTCACTTTTAAATAAAGCCACTTAAAGCAGGAGAGCAGACAAAATCAGGCTATTCTCAGTCTTCCAAAGTATAATGCAGAGGGAAATGGAACAATGGTAAAGACTTCAAGCAAGCAAAGCACAATGCAAGTGTTTCATCTCTAACTAAATTGTTGTTCTTTCAAAATGTAAAGGGATGCAAATTTTATCACAGTGGCATAAAAATTATTTTTACACTGAGGACATTTGAAAATCAACAGATGCTTTGAAAGGCTTATCTCAATTCCACACCCCTTCTCTGCCTAAAAAGCAGAGTCCTAGAACAAGACAAAAATCCCCCTTCAAGGGAGGCTTCCAATAACGAGAGATTTACTCCTATCACCTGCTGCAGAAAGTCAGCACCGGGATGAGAGATCAAACATTGTCATACCTCTCATCTACTCTCCAAAAGACCATAATTTGTCTTTCCTAAAAGTCTTGTTTTTCCATGAGAGCCCTTTTTCTCCTTTTCCTTCCCCTAAACTCTAAACTCTAAATTCTGTTTGTTTAACCTCCCATGTATATGCACAAATAAACTTTGTCTTTTCTCTTGTTACTCTGTATTTTGTCTGTATTTTGTCTGTTTAATTCATAAGCCCCCAACCCAAAAATATGAGAGGGTAGGAGAAGTTCCCCTCAATTTCATTCTCCTAGGCCCTTTCTTGAAAAAAAAAAAATACTGAGAGCAAACTCTGCTAAACAAGAAATGACTACAGAAGGATTAGTGATAAATATTAATCATATTGAAATAGAAACAGTAAAATAACACAGACAAGAAGGTACTGGAAAGTGAAAGTAAAAGGTGGCGCGTACATGTGAATTTCTTCTTTCATGGGAAAAATGGTCATATTTGTTTAAAGCTATTAAATAAAATGACAGAGGAATACACTAAAGAGTAGTAATTAAAGAACCAAAATCAGGTGTCAGAAGGTAAAGTACTAAATATCAGAAGTAAACTGATTTCCACATCTTTGAGATACCATTAAGACAGAATTTCAACTTATACAATTATAAACAAACCATCATAGAAACAGAGATTATAAAATATCTAAGTCATAGAAAGAAAAAACACACCCAAAGACAGTAAAATATTTTTAAATTTTCAAACATTTAAAAGAGAAAGCAAACAAGACAATTCAGAACAAAGATATGTCATTAATGAATATAAACTCACCTATTTGAAAGAATTCTCAAACTGGAACACAAAACAAACTCATCTACCTATATACTACATTTTTAAAAACCCACTCACAACAAAGAGACCTAGAAAGGTTGAAGATAAAAGGTCAAAAAACAAGGGAAACAAATGAAATAATATATAAATTAATAGCAATTAATTAATAGCAACCTAGGTCAAATTCAAGGAGGAAAAATCCAGTTTAACAGGCAACAAATCCACAAAGAAAATTAAACTGTAGTGTTAAACCGAGTAACACCAACCAAAATATATAAGTAAAAACTACAGGTAAGACAAAGGGAAAGAACCAGAAACAACAGAATTAATCTGCCACTCTTACATTACGGTAGATCAATTATTTTTTTTAATGGGCAAAGCTGGAATAATCTGAGCAACAAAATGAAAATGGGGGAAAAGAGTAACTTTACAGTGGAGAGACGTGACACATACTATCTCTGGCAGGTGATCAAGGTCAACATCAATAATCCTAATCATGTTCACGATTGTTCTTTATATATAACGTGATGAAAATCGCACTTTATCTCGCTGGTCTTCTATCCCAAACCCCATAACCCCAGTCTAATCATGAGAAAAGCATTAAACAAATCCGAACAGACACTGCAAAATGCCCTGACCTGTACTCAAGATTGACATGGCCATTTAAAAAAAAAAAAAAAAAAAAGCGCACTGTTGAGCAGCTCCCACGGCCAAGAGGGGCTTAAAGAGACATGATGATTATAAGCAATTTTAGTATATCCTAAATGAGAGCCTGGGACAGAAAAAAAGACATTAGGTAAAAACTATGGAAACCGGGGCGCCTGGGTGGCACAGCGGTTAAGCGTCTGCCTTCGGCTCAGGGGGTGATCCCGGCGTTATGGGATCGAGCCCCACATCAGGCTCCTCTGCTATGAGCCTGCTTCTTCCTCTCCCACTCCCCCTGCTTGTGTTCCCTCTCTCGCTGGCTGTCTCTATCTCTGTCGAATAAATAAACAAAACCTTTAAAAAAAAAACAAAACAAAACTATGGATACCTTCAGAATATAAATAACGGGGATTAGAAGTACAGCATATGGAATAAAATTGATAATATTGTAATAACTTTGTATGATGACAGATGGTAACTACACTTATGGTGAGCATTTGTAACGTAAATACATGTTGAATCACTATGTTGTACACTTGAAACTAATACATCAACTAAACTTCAATTTAAAAAAATACGAGGAGGGGCCCTTGGGTGACTGTCAGTTACTCATCTGCCTTCAGCTCAGGTCCTGATCCCAAAGTCCTGGGATCAAGCCCCACACTGAATCTGCTTCTCCCTCTCCCTCTGCTTGCTACTCTGCCTACCTGTGCACTCTCTCTCTCTGTCAAATAAATAAAATCTTTTTTAAAATATTAAATTTAATACACATTAAATTTTAGTAATATTAAAAAAATGAGGAAACCAGAGTAAATAAGTATGGGTTTTCGTTTCTAATAATGTATCAATATTGGCTCCTTAATCATAAGGGCTGAACTGGGAAGTTCCCACTTGGGGTTTCTCACATCATCGCACAGGTATTGGCCTGGGAGACAGTCACCTGAAAGTTCATTTAATGGTTGGCAACTGATGGTTACTGCTGGTGAGAATTCATCTGGGACTGTCCGCAGGAGCACCTGTATATGGTCTATCCAGTTTGACTATCTCTGGGTAGTCAGACTTCTTACATGGGACCTGGCTCTACCCAGAGGGAATGTCCCACGGGAACCAAGCAGAAGCTATGTGTCTGTCCTTTTCTGAGTGTCACCAGTGCAGCATTCTGATGATTAAGGCCAGTTCAGATTCAAAAGGAGGAGATACAGACCCTACCTCCCACAGCAGAGACTCCATCTTTCAAAAAGGGAGATTAAAAAAGAATTTACAGGGTTGCCTGGGTGGCTCAGTAAGTTAAGCGTCTTCCTTTGGCTCAGGTCATGATCTCAGGGTCCTGGGATCTAGTCCCTCATCAGGCTCCCGGCTCAGCACGGAGTCTGCTTCTCCCTCTGCCCCTCCCCCCACCTCTTCAAGGAAAAAATAAATAAATAAAATCTTCAAGGAAAAAAAAAGAATTTACAGACATATATTAGAACTACCACACATGGCAAAAAGACTGGAGGTTTACTTTGAAAAAGTGAACTACGAAGCCTCTCAATTTTTGTTTTTATTTTTATTTTTTAAGATTTTATTTATTTATTTGACAGAGACACAGTGAGAGAGAGGAAACACAAGGGGGGGTGGGAAAGGGAGAAACAGGCTTCCCGCTGAACAGGGAGCCCGTGGCACCTGAGCCGAAGCAGATGCTTAAAGACTGACACACCCAGGCACCCCTGTAGGCTCTGAATTTAGAGACAGCGTATTTAGGGTCAGGGCAAGGAAACTTACTGAAACCAGAGACTTAAGCCATAGCTGCGAAAACCCTCAGCCTTCTTTGCAAATTAATTTCCAGAAATATATTTATAAACCTCAGGCAGGTAACAGTTCTGCTCTGAGGAAATTCAAGAGTCCCAGAGAAATACTTACGGATTACTTATACACAGGAATACTCAACAAAATGGTCAGGTCACCCTATGAGCAGGCCTACCAAATGATGGTCCCTGTCCATTCGCACAAGGTTTCCAAACTTAAGCATGAGTAGACACCTGAAGATTACCAGACACTGAAGGAAAACATACAATGTGAAAAACAGATAAATCAAAAGAACAAAACAAAAAGTAATCAGAAAGAAGAAAGTAGAACAAAAATCGTCAAAAGAAATAAAAGTATTATATTCATGAAACAAGAACGAGATGTTATTAAAGAAAAAAATCTGGATGGCTCAGAGAAGCATGCAACTCTTGATCTCGGGGTCATGAGTTCCAGCCCCACACTGGGGGTAGAGATTACTTAAATACTTTTTAAAGACAGACAGACAAGTAAATAAATAAATGCCATTAGCATATGTGTTTAAAAAAAAAATCAGAAGGAAAAAAAAGTGCTCTTTAGGACTTAAAGTGAGGACAGCCATTTTTTAATAAAAGATTACAATATTAAGTCAGAAAAACGATCCCAAAGTAGGATTCTCTGTACCTCCTTCATCCTCCCCACCGAACACACACACATACACACACTCAAAATAGGGAAGAATAAAATGAAGAAAGTTTTAGGATCAGTACTGGGTATAGCATCTAACTAACAGATATTCCAGAAAGAACAAGGAATGCAAAGAGAAGAAATTTATAAAAATAAAAAAAAAAAAGATTCAGAAAAGTTTCCCAGCACTATACCCGAGTATCAAGATTGAAAGTGCCTGGCCAAACTGATGAAAGCCGAACTACAACAACAACAAAAAAAGGTAACTGAAATTCCAAAACACTGATAAGACAAAAACCCTGAAAATTCCCAGAGGGAAAAAAACAGGTCACACATAGAGAATCAGGAACCACAACGGCATCAGAATCTCAGAGGAATATCTGGCAAAGTAAAGATGCTCGTAACTTCCTGTGGAATTGCTGGGTTATGACAGTATCCACCCCAGAGAAATTCTGTACACAAGAGAAGCACATGACGACACTGACGCAATGTAATACTCTACAGAAGTTAAAAATATGGGTTACAACTACGTGTATCACCATGAGTAAATCTCAGAAACAACGCCAGCTGGGAAAAGATAGACAGTGTGATGCTATTTATGTAAAGTTATAAAATGTACAAAACAATAAATAGATTAGTTTAGATGGGTGAATACCCTGCAAAAGTATTAAAAACATACTTGCTTAGTATAAAAGCTAAAGGTATTAAACTAGTAAAACCAACCAGATAATAGTTACATTCCGGGAAAAAGAGTCAGAAGAGATGGAATGATAATATTTAGATAAAGTTGGTAACATTTTTTTTCTTTCTTTCTGAGGGCAGTTTGAAGCAAACATGGCAAAATGTTAATGTCCATTAAACCCTGAGATAGGCACATGGATCCTCTTGTCAAGAAACAAATTCTCATGCTGCAAGAAAATGTTCACACTGTTCAAGAAGCTGCATACACTGATATGAAAATTCACGTCTCAGTACAATTTCATTTCAACACAATAATTCTGCACCAATTTCTTTTACAATTAACTGGTCATTCATACCCATTTCCTTGACAAATATTACAGTAAAATTTAGTCAACCCAAAAATATGAGTACTTGCTCTGTTCAATTTATGGAGTGTGAAAATGCTACGTAAACACATATGTAGAACAGAAACTGTTTAGCCAAAATAAATGCCACTTCTGTTTTAACAGACGCCTGGTCTAACACTTATAAATAAAAGATCAACTCATTTAAATTTATCTGCCTACTAAATTTTGCGAGTTCTTTAAAATTACTTTCAAAAGAAAAGAAAGCTTTAAAAAAAATGGAATGAAGTTTCAAAAGTGGCGAAAAACAAGATGTGAGATGAGACCTACAGATTCAATATATTCCCCAAATCTAATATCTTTAAATTTCCCTAGACTATTATCAAATAACTATCTGTACACAAACAAAAGCCCCACTAGGGTACTGTAATCTTCAGTGAAATGTTTTTTTGTTTTTAAAGGAAACTCTATGCCCAACGTGGGGCTCAAACTCACAACCTCGAGATCAAGATCTGCATGCTCTACCAACTGAGCCAGCCAGGAGCTAGTGAAATGTTTTTATGATGAAAATAATCGTTCATATTTATGCATTAAACCCATGTGATAAGGGATTTCTTATTCAAGACAGAAGGAACAGAGCCCATTTATCTCTAACCCTTCCCAATACACCATCAAAATGTTCAGTGAAGATATTTAAGTATAAAACAAACAACAACGGAGGAAGGAAGAGGCATGCCATCAATGGGTAGAGATACCAAAAATGTTTGGAAGGTGTAAAGCAGATGGAAGCATGGTCACTGACTAATGAAACAGAATGCAAGAATCAGCAGTTCAGAATATGCAAGTAGTAAATTAGAAGTGGGAAGAAGACTCCTCACCAGGTTCAGAACTCAAACACAGCATGGTGCCTGGACACCGTAAAATGGGGAGAGAACAAGAGAAGGAAGACAGGCGAAGCTACTGAAAGTTATAGAGAACCATAATCCCACCCTCCCTTCCAGTCCATATCCAAAAAAGCTTCCGCCAGACTTTTCACCCCAAACAAAAATAGAAGTGTTCTTTTCTCAAAAAATGTAAAATGAATTTCATATGCATATTTAAGAAGCAGTATGAACAGACAAGTCAAGGATAATGAACCATGTAAGGAAACCCAGCAGCTCGAAAGGCAAACAGTTGGGATGATACCACTGTCATGGGAATTTCAACAATGAATTTTTTTTTAAATGAGAAGTCAGAATCTTCAGAGATTCAAAAAGATACTGTCGAGGTGCCTGGGTGGCTCAGTCGGTTGAACATCCCGCTGAGTGTCCGAGTCTTGATTTTGGCTCAAGTACTGATCTCAGTGTTGTGAGATCAATGCCGGGCATGGAGCCTGCTTAAGATTCTCTCCCTCTCCCTCTTACCCACCCCCCTTTCTCCCTCTGGGGGAAAAAAGGGGGAAAAAAGGTATTGTATCTTGCTTCCATAAAACAGGAACAGGGTGCTATGAAAATGGAACACAAGATGAGAAGTAGCCCTTCAGATTTAAATATATGACTGCCCCTACCACCCCCCCGCCAAATAAAACAAAAACAAAACACACACCTCGCTCAATGGTTTTCAGAAGTTTAAACAACTCAAAGCAATCTCCCAGCCTGTATAACAAACACAAAACAAAAAGAAAAAAAAGATGAATATCACAGAGGTTCAATCCAGGTAGTGCCACAACAGACCAAATATGTATTCCAGAAACAGAACAACAGAATAAACTATCAAAGAAATAAAGAAGAGAAACAATTTCTCGGAGCTGAGGAAAGACAGAAGCAATCAGACTCAAAGCCCACTGCTTGGGCGAGAAGTAGGGTGAGGGGAGGGACCCATGTTTAGACAGATCGCTGTGAACTTTTACATGACCAAAAATTAAGAAAATCTCTTAAAAGCTTTCAGGGACAATGTGGTGGTTCCCCAGAAAGTAAAAATAAAACTACCAAATGATCTATTATCCCACTTCTGGGCACATATCCAAAAGAACTGAAGCCAGAGACTCAGAGATATTTGCACACCCACGTTCACAGCAACATTTCACAAAAACCCAGAGGGGGAAGCAACCCGAGTGCCCAATGACAGATGAATGGATACATAAAATGTGGTCTATACACATACAAATGATTATTACTCAGCCTTAAAAAGGAAATCTTTTGAATCACTATATTGTACACCTGAAACTAACGTACGCTGTACGTTAACTATACTAGAATTAAAATTGAAAAAAGGGCGGGGGGAAATTCTGACAGAGGCTACGATATGGATGAACCTTGAGGACATTATGGTAAGTGAAATAAGCCAGCCACAAAAATGACAAATACCGTATGATTCCACTTATATGAAGTGTCTAAACTAGGCAAATTCACAGAAACAAAAAGCAGAATTGTGGCTGCCAAGGGCTGAGGGGCGGGAATATAGGGGAGTTGTTTAGTAGGTATAGAGTTTCAGTTTGGCAAGATGAAAAAGCTCTGGAGATCCACTGTACACCAATGTAAATATACCTTAACACTACTGTACATTTAAAACTTAGAGGGTAAATTTTGCGTGTTTTTTTAAACACAATTAAAAAAATTGTTTTAAGCTTTTAGGGATAAGAATGAGGCTAGAAAGATATCTACACAAAAATAAAAATCCATGGGTGTCCAGGTGGCTCAGTCGTTAAGCATCTTCCTTTGGCTCAGGTCATGATCCCAGGGTCCTGGGATCGAGTTCCGCATCATGCTCCCTTTCAGCGGGGAGTCGGCTTCTCCCTCTCTCTCTGCCCCTCCCCCTGCTCACAGCACTTTCTCTTTCTCTCTCTCTCAAATAAATACATAAACAAACCTTTTTAAAAAATAAGAATGCAAATGACATGGGACTTATCAGCAAAGCTAGACGACAGAAAATTCCTTTGAACTTCCATCAAATGATGGAAATCAAATAATATCTCACTTAAAAAAAAAATCATTGGGGCACCTGGCTGGCTCAGTCAGTAGAGCATGGGACTCTCATCTCACAGGGCTGTGTTCAGGCCCCATGATGGGCATAGAGCTTGCTTTAAAAAATAATATTTAAAAATTAAAAATTAAAAAAATTCATTAAATAGTTGTATAAATATTCTAGTTAAGGATAATGGAAGAAATTACCAGAAAAGCTCACAGATATTATCAAAAATTGTTTCTAGAAGGGCACCTGGGTGGCTCAGTCAGTTAAGCATGTCTTCAGCTCAGGTCATGATCCCAGGGTCCTAGGATAGAGTCTCCCCTGCTCAGTGGGGAGCCTGCTTCTCCCTCTCCTCCCCACTCATGCTCTCTGTCACTATCTCTGTGTCTCTCTCAAATAAATAAAATCTTTTTAAAAAAATTTGTTTCTGGAGAGAAGTATTTATTTTCCTCATTATAAGCCTTCTATACACTTTTTTAAAAAACTAAGCACATAGTTTTTAAAAACCTAAGCACACATTATTTTATTGTTATATATAAAAGTATCTTTATTGTGCTTTAGTATCACTTAATACATAACCAAAATAAAGTTAGATCAACCTTATTTTCTTATTGCCTTCCATTATAAAATATGAAGCATGTTTCTCTAAATTAAAAAAAAAACAAAAACAAACAACTGTCGGCTTGCCAGCGTGGCTCAGTTAAGCGTCCAACTCTTTTTTTTTTTTAAATATTTCATTTACTTATTTGAGAGAGAGGGACAGAGAGCACAGAGGGAGAATGAGAAAGAGAAGCAGACACCCCACTCAACAGAGTGCCTGATGTGGGACTCAAACCCCAGGACCCTGAGATCATGACCATAAGCTAAAGGCAGACGCTTAACCAACTGAGCCACCCAGGTGCCTCAGTTAAGTGTCTAACTCTTGATCTCAGCTCAGGTCTTTTTTTTTTTTTTTTTTTTNACAAGCAGGAGGAGTGGGAGAGGAAGAAGCAGGCTCACAGCGGAGGAGCCTGATGTGGGGCTCGATCCCACAATGCCGGAATCACGCCCTGAGAAAGGCAGACGCTTAACCGCTGTGCCACCCAGGCGCCCCTCAGCTCAGGTCTTGATCTCAGGGTTGTGAGTTCAAGCCCCCAGTTGGGCTCCACACTGGGCATGAAGCACACTTTAAAAAAATTTTTTTAAAAGTCAACTGTCCACATTAACTATGGAGCCTACTTTAAAAAAAAATTTTTTTTTTTTTTTAAGAACAAAAAGGGGGGACCCTGGCTGGCTCAGTCAGTAGAACCTGAAACTTTTAATCTCAGGGTCAGGAGTTCAAGCCCCACATTGGAAGCAGAGACTATTTTAAAAAAAAAATTGTTTTTAGGGCACTTGGGTGGCTTGGCTGGTTAAGTGACTGCCTTCGGCTCAGGTTATGATACCAGGATCGAGTCCTGCATGGGGCTCCCTGGTGAGCGGGGAGTCTGCTTCTCTCTCTGCCCCTCCCCCCTTCTGTACACACGCTTCTCACTCATTCTCTCTCTCAAATAAAATCTTTCAAAAAATTGTTTTAAAAGTCAATTGTAAAGGGAATAAAATGACATTTAGAAATGATATCTAAGGCAAAACAAATTTACAGGAAATATTCTTGCTGATAACAAGTAATAATTATAGCATTCATAATAGCAGTACTGGTATGTTACATTCAAACTAGCCATAATACTAAAAATTTATAATTCAATAGCAGGGGGAAAAAAAAGCAGAAAAAGCATACAATTTGATTAATTTTATGCTGTGGATTGTAGTCCTAGATCCCTGCTACGCTCCCTGGTCTTTTAAACACTTTGAGGTTGAGTATCACCTATCCTTCTAAGTTAGATGATCCAGGTTTCACAAGTCTGGAAAATGCTCAGCTATTATCTCTTAATATAATGTATTTCCTCAGGGCACTCTATTCTATGTATTTGCAGTTAAAAGCAAGGATTCTAGAGCCAAACTGCCTGGACTTGCATTTATCTCCTACATGCTAGGTGACCTTGGTCAAGTTACTTAAGCTTTCCTCTGCTTCAGTTTCTATAAAATGTGAGGAATAAAATCTATCCTCAGACATCTGTCAGAATTTAAAAAGCTGGGGCGCCTGGGTGGCACAGCGGTTGGGCGTCTGCCTTCGGCTCAGGGCGTGATCCCGGCGTTGTGGGATCGAGCCCCACATCAGGCTCCTCCGCTGTGAGCCTGCTTCTTCCTCTCCCACTCCCCCTGCTTGTGTTCCCTCTCTCGCTGGCTGTCTCTATCTCTGTCAAATAAATAAATAAAATCTTAAAAAAAAAAAAAGAATTTAAAAAGCTAATACAGGTGAAATGCTTAGAACAGTACCTCTTTCTGTTTTCACATTTTAACTGAGGCCATGTTCTCCTAAGGGTTATCAAGGAAAGTTTTGGGGTGCCTGGGTGGCTGAGTCGGTTAAGCGTCTGCCTTCAGCTCAGGATGTGATCCTGGGGTCCTGGGATCAAGCCCCACATTGGGCTCCTTGCTCAGCCAGGGAGTCTGCTTCTTTCTATCTCTCTGCCCCTCCCCGTCCGCCATTCATGCTCTCTCTCTCTCTAAAATAAAAAAATAAAACCTTAGGGGCGCCTGGGTGGCACAGCGGTTAAGCGTCTGCCTTCGGCTCAGGGCATGATCCCGGCGTTGCGGGATCGAGCCCCACATCAGGCTCCTCCGCCATGAGCCTGCTTCTTCCTCTCTCACTCCCCCTGCTTGTGTTCCCTCTCTCGCTGGCTGTCTCTGTCTCTGTCAAATAAATAAATAAAATCTTAAAAAAAAAAATTAAAAAAAAAATAAAACCTTAAAAAAAGAAAAAGAAAGAAAGAAAGGTTTCTACAATGCAGCCAAGTACTCTTCACTACCAGCCTGTTGCTAGGCACAATGAGGAAATTAACAGCTTTTACTAGTATAATACGTTGCTAAAATTAATGATAGTGTGGGCACATGGCTGACTCAGTCCCTAGAGCACAGGACTCCTCATCTCAGGGTTTTAAGTTTGAGCCCCACGTTGGGTGTAGAGATTAAAAATAAAATCATTTTTTTAAAAATAAAAAAACAGGAGTGCCTAGGTGGCTCAGTTAGCTGAGCAACCAACTCCTGATTTCAGCTGGGGTCATGGTCTTGGGGTTATCAGATCCAGCCCAGCCCAGGGTAGGGCTCTGCACTCGGTGGGAGTCCACTCGAGATTCTCTCCCTCTGTCCCTTCTCCTGCTCCTGTGTGCACACTCTCACTCTCTAAAATCTTAAAAATAAATAAATGAAATGATAGCAGTAATAAAATCCATAATCAGCTCATACTCTAAATGATGCTTGAAAAGTTACATGGTACTAATACCAATTCAGAGCCTTAAAGAGCATATTCTTTTGCAAATACCTGCTTCAAATCCTAAATACTAGTCTCCACTTGACTGAGAAACAAAGAATACTTCTCCCTTCACTAAACTCACAGAAACCCAACATTTGGCTCTCATCCTCCCTTCCAATGCTTAATTCTTTCAAATTAAATCAAAAGTCCTCTCTTCTTCCAAAGCAACTCTACTGAATAGTAGTATTAGTGATATTTAAGATTTCTGAAATAATAACAGATATGAAAAGTTCACAACTGTTGAACAATTTAACAATTAGATAATTGTTAAATTGATACTTTTAACATTTTTATTATAATAGCTGGATAACTAGGCATTGACCACACCCAGGTTCCAGTAATAAAGAGATGTTATTGATGGGAATACCAATTAATCTGGCTCCGAAGCTAGCGTTTGATTTGGAACATTCATGCATGGTGCCCCCAGGTCTTTCCAACTATTCTAATAAATATCTGCTTGCCTTCTAAAACAAAACAAGCAAAAAAAGCCCAAAGAATCTCCCAAAGTTTGGAAACTATAGCTCTAGATTATATTATGAAAACAAATCAATTAAGTCACAGATTTTGTGAATTTATAAGTAAGGTTCACCAATATTTCAGATCTTCTTATTCTAATTCAAAAGCATAGCTACAAATTTCAAGCATGGGGCAATGGTACCACTTGTTAACCCTTCCCCTAGTCCTTCAACAAGGAAAAGGTAGGTCATGAAATGGAAATAACTTTGTTGACAGTAGCCTTTTGCTTCAGCTACTATTTTAATGAGGGAAAAAAACCTACCACTCTTTGGATATGTATAGCATGGGCTAAAAATTATACTAAATGCATATCTGAACAGCAAATAATATGCATTCGGGTTATATCACATTGTCAACTCTGACAGCAATGCTCTAAGCCAAAAACAATGATATTTGAGGTATGCAAGAAAATATTTGCCACAGACTTTACATCCAGCAAAACTGATTTCAAGTATAAAAGAGTGTAAACAAACTCTTATGAACCTGTAAGAACTCAGGGAATATTGTCACCATGAGGCCTTCCAGAAGAACCTGACTTTAGATAATGACAGACGGATGTTAGGAGTGAGGAGGAGGACAAGAAAGAAGAGAAAGGGTCTCCTGAGGGCAAAGAGAGACCGACCGCTGGATGAACGACCTTGGGAATGCCCGAAACCTCCTTCCCAGCGGCCACTGTTGCCATTAGCTCCTACCATGAAGCACTGCCTGCCATCGTGGGCTGTCAAAAGCTAGAAATGCCAGACTCTCTGGTACCCAGGATCTATTTACTATGGGTCACAGAATCTGCAGAAAGCCAAGTCATGCCCTCTTCTTTTAAATTACCACTCTTTCCTTCAAAACTTATTTTTTTACATTAAAAAAAAGTTATGAGCTTTAGCACAAAATAGACTCGAATCAAATGCCAGCTCAACCACTTACTGTATGACCCTGACCTAATTATTTAATTTCTAAAGCTGTGATATATTCATCTAAAAGACAGGAGTGATAAAAGCACCTACATTACAGAGTGGTTGCAGTAAATGAATGAGACAGTGCAGGTTAACTGTGTAGGTCAGTGCTGGGCATAAAGTAAGTGCTTTAAAAGTATTAGCTATCATTACCATTATAATCCATAAATCAAACTAGCCTGCCATAACCAACCTAAAGCGTAAATAAAATCAGATGTAGCCAAATAGCAAAATAAAAGTTATAATTTACATCCCAGATCAACTATCCATATATAAATTGACAGTGGAGAAAATATCCGATGTTTAGAGTATGATTATCCCATGGATAACATTAAGTTTTTCCAACTAGGCTCAACTATACTTAAATATTCCTTAAAGGCTTTTTCACTACTGAAATCCTTTCAGTGACTTCTGAAACCAGCAAACCAGAAAAAAAAAAAATTTAACTGGACGTTACCAGAACGTTTTGATTATATGTTTACTTATATTTCAAATGCAGCAAAATCACTGCATTAATCTCAATTACATTCTCTTATAAACTTCCTGTCAGACACATCAAAGGGTACCACCAATATTAGATGTCTTTACTATTAATAAAAAGGGGGGGTCAATTCACAATAAGAACCTGAGATTAGAGTCCAATCCATGAAGTTCCATTCTGCCATCCAATATGTTCCCATTGGTGAAGACCCCTGGCTGTTGTTTTTACATATAATAAAATGCACCCGGGACACCTGGGTGGCTCAGTCGGTTAAGCGTCTGCCTGCGGCTCAGGTCATGATCCTGGGGTTCTGGGGCTGACTGAGTCCTGCATTGGGCAGGCTTCTTGCTCTGAGGGGAACCTGCTTCTCCCTCTGCCTGCTGCTCCTCCTGCTTGTGCTCTAATAAAAATAATCTTTTTTTTTTTAAAGATTTTATTTATTTATTTGACAGAGATAGAGACAGCCAGTGAGAGAGGGAACACAAGCAGAGGAGTGGGAGAGGAAGAAGCAGGCTCATAGCAGAAGAGCCTGATGTGGGGCTCGATCCCATAACGCCGGGATCATGCCCTGAGCCGAAGGCAGACGCTTAACCGTTGTGCCACCCAGGCGCCCCTCTAATAAAAATAATCTTAAAAAAATAAAAAATAAAAATAAAATGTACCCATTCTATGTGCATAATTTGATGAATTAAATGTAGACACTTGTGTAACCACAATTGCAATAAAGATACAGAACATTTCTATCACTTCAAAAAGTTCCTTCATGCCCCTTTGAAAACCAATCTCCCCTGAACCTCCAGACTTAGACAACCATTAATGTGCCGTACATAGAGTCGTTTTGTCTCTTCTAGAATTTCACGTAAATGTAATGCATAGTATGTACCCTTTCTGTCTGGCTTCTTTCACTTAGCATAATGTCTCCAAAATCCATCCACGTTGTGTTTATCATTAGTTTGTTCCTCTTCGCTGCTTCCGTGGCTTTTAAAAATTTGGGGTCCTAATAGATTTGGAAGAAGACTGAGAGGCAAACGCTAAGGAGAGTAGTTTAGGCCTATATAAAGAATGTATCACCAGCTACCTGCATGTGTCCATTAAAAGTTTAATATTTCAAAGTAAAAGAATTATTTCCCCTTGACCATAATACTAAATCTTTTAGCTAATGCTGCTGAAATCAGGAGGAGTTCATGTCCTATCTTTGACTACGTAGATGATGAAATAAGGGCTAAATGTACCTTGAACTTTGTCATGATCTGTGCTTGATTGTTTTACCACAAGACTGATTTCAAACATATTGACAGTTATCACCTTTTTAACTTCAGCAAAGCAGCCCTGAACTCTTAAGTGCTCTCCCTAATCCCGATAGTTTTTCAATTGGCAATGACAATAAAGCCGCTGAGCTACGTGACAGACTTCTAGTTGTTCTCAGTCCTCACCTCCCTTCCAAATAAATGGTTACAGGTTACAAAAAGCAAATTATAAAAAAAAAAAAAAAAAAAAATCAGGCAGCAAAAAGTTTCAGGCGGCTTTCTGAGTGAATTTTACCCATAGGTTTGATTGTCATGACTGCCACGTTTACAGCAGTTCACGCAGTGGTACAGAACACGGCTCGACTGACTGCATGGTCTTAGTCCTAACACCCACAAGAGTGAATTTACTTCACCCTAAAGGAACATCATAGTATGACCAACATATCTAGAATGGTTCATATAGGGAGTGTTTCTTATGCTATAATATATAACTAGATCATTACAAAAATCACCAAAACAACTCAAATGCTGATGTCTTTTTTAGCAGAATTAGCTACGCATGCTTCAGTCTGGTCCTAAAACTGAGGCTTCTCAAGATAAGGCACTTTGTTCCACTTCACGCTATCAGTAACTCCTCCCCTTTCCTGAAACTCTTTCTACTTCTGCTGACTTTCAAAATACAAAAGTCATAATCATTCATGCCCATTCTTTTTCCTTCAGCCTCCAAAATTCAAGAGGGAAGTAGGCTCCCCAAAATAGTAATTAGCCTCAACCCAAAACATAGTACCTGCCCTTTGATCCAATCTCACTGCTTCAACTATCACTTCTTAAAAATTATTTTTAAAAATTTCTAAAGATTTTATTTACTTATTTGACAGAGAAAGAAAGCACATACAACAGGGGGAGGGGCAGGCAGAGGATGAGGGAGAAGCAGGCTCCCCACCGAACAGAGAGCCTGACGCGGGGCTCCATCTCAGGACCCTGGGATCATGACCTGAGCAAAAGGCAGACATTTAACAGACTGAGCCACCCAGGTGCCCCTTAAATTTTTTTTTTTAAGTAATCTCTATACCCAACGTGGAGCTCGAACCTACAACCCCAAGATCAAAAGTTGCACATTCTGCCAACTAAGCCAGTCAGGCACCCTATTAGCCATCACTTCTATACTGACTCCTCAGATTTTTAGTCATTAAGCTTGGCTGCTCTACGTATCTCCTCAAACAGAACATAACCAAAATCTTCACCTCTGCACCCGAACCACCTTCATATTCCAATCTATTTGTATTCACTACCTATTAATCTATCTATCCATAATCCTTCTTCTAATAACTCAGGCTAGAAACCATTAATCTTTTATATAAATCCAATCACTACACACCAATCACTAAGTTCCATCAAATCTCCCTTTTAAGTCTCTCTCTGACCCTCCAGCAAATCCTGAGCATCACCACCTACTGTCTGCATTATCTAACTGCCTCCTAGTTGGTCTCCCTGACTTCAATCTCCCCTTCCTTCAAGCCACCCCGCAGATTTATCACCAGCTTCCTTTCCCTAAAACACCTTAAGTATCCCAAAAAGATGCAGTGGACTTCCACTCTCCAAGGGAAAGTGAGTACAAAACACCTAGTCTGGAATCTTCCTCTATAACCTGCCCTGCCTAGGCCTTACACAGGCCAAGTACATCATTCTCATTCCCGCCTTAATCAATTTGCTCTACGTTCTTTAAGTGAACCAACCAAATCATTCAAGGTGCCTAAGAAATAATACCTCCACTTTGTCGCCATCAGTGACCCTTCATCCCAGCCTCTCAGCACCCCTATAGATACAGTCATCCATCTTCCTTTTGACATTTTGGCCTTCCTTATCCTTCCTACCCTAACTTGTGACTCTGACACCTAGCACGTACTAAGTAAAGTACATGTTAAGTTAAGATACCTCTTCAAGAAAGGGTATACTAATCAACCATTCCAAAGTTCACAAATATATTAAATTGGCAGAGACCCAAAAATCTATTGTAACACTAATTAACCTCCATCATCTACTGTAACATATATTAAGTACAAGCAGTTCTTATTTCCAGCAATCTTTAAAAATGTTTAAAGTCATTTTATTAATTATTTTTATGATTCCTATCTTTTATTGCTTTTACTTTCCAAATCAACCACCATTTCCAGGAATGGCCAATTCCACCATGGTGACTAAGTTTCTCCTCAAGGGCTTTGCTCACACATGGGAGCTTAGGTTTGTATATAGCATGTTACTCCTACTGATGCACTTGGCCACCCTGTCAGGAAACCTCTCGTCACTGCCACCACAGCACACCAGAACCTCCACACGCTCACGTACTTCTTCCTCAGGAATCTGTCCATCTTAGACATGAGCTACATTTCTGTCACTGTCTCGTATGCCTGTGTAAACTCTCTGACAACCGGTTCATTTCAGTGGTGATTTCCAGCAATTCTACCTTTGGGGTTTCACATTTAAAGCACCCAGTCAATCACACCCACTTACTGCAGACAGAGGGCACACTAATGAATTTATCACTTGGTCTGTTTCCAAATGCTCTACATTAAAGCACCCCCAACTCCCACCTCAGTCTAGCCTTAGAAGCCCTGTCTGAGAACATCTTTGGCTCTAGACCAGAATCCATTCAGCTTAACTCTTCCTAGGGGTCTTTGGACTTAGGAGTTAAGGAAAGGAGCAAGACTAAACTGAGCAAAGGGAGGAATGTATAGAGGAAAAGAAATATACACAAAAGTGTTGTTTACCTTAAGCATAAAGCAATCACCCTGTCCCCCACCCCCCATATTACCACTGAAGTACTACCCTTCTAAACATTTACTTCAATCCAAATTATTTTTGGAGTTGTTTTAAAACTACCCTTAGTTGTTAAAAATGGGGTGGGATTTTTTTGTTTTTTAAAGATTTTCTTTTTAAGCAATCTCCACACCTAACATGCAGCTTGAACCCACAACCCTGAGATCAAGAGTCACATGCACCACCAACTGAGCAGCCAGGTGCCCCTGAAATGTTTGTGTCATTTACAGACACACCATGTAATTAATCCCTAAAAACTCTTAAACACAATTAACAGAAAAACCAGCATTCCAATGGCAAAGAAAATCTGTTATTTATGCCTACAAGATTTTGTCTTTAAGGAAAAAAAAAATGTGGGACACCTGGCTGGCTCAGTTGGTGGAGCTTGCTGACTCTTGATCTGGGGCTTGTAAATTCCAGCCCCACAATGGGGGTAGAGATTACTTAAAAATAGCACCTTAAAAAAAAACAAAAAACAACCAGCCAAACAAACAAAAAAACCAGACCAAATGATAATAGCAAATACACACAAGAAGAAATTCAAACGGACACTAAACATATGAGAATGTTCACCCTCATTAGTAATAGGAAAATGCAAATTTCCTAATAAGGAAATGCAAAATTAAAGTCACAATGAAACAGCATTTTTCTCAACACCAAATGAAGATTGAAGAAAAAAAAATTCTCGGGGCGCCTGGGTGGCACAGTGGTTGAGCGTCTGCCTTCGGCTCAGGGCGTGATACCGGCGTTGTGGGATCGAGCCCCACATCAGGCTCCTCCGCTATGAGCCTGCTTCTTTCCTCCCACTCCCCCTGCTTGTGTTCCCTCTCTCGCTGGCTGTCTCTATCTCTGTCGAATAAATAAAATCTTTAAAAAAAAAAAAGAAAAAAGAAAAAAATTCTCAACACCAAATGTAGACAAGGACATATGTCTGTCTGATGTAAGAGCCAGTAGCCACATGTGGCTAGTAAGAATTTGAACCACGGCTAATCCAAACTGTAATATGGTGGTAATACATATTTCAAAGAATTTAATTAAAAAATGCAAAAATAGGGGCGCCTGGGTGGCACAGCCGTTAAGCGTCTGCCTTTGAAGCTCAGGGCGTGATCCCGGCATTATGGGATCGAGCCCCACATCAGGCTCCTCTGCTACGAGCCTGCTTCTTCCTCTCCCACTCCCCCTGCTTGTGTTCCCTCTCTCACTGGCTGTCTCTATCTCTGTCAAATAAATAAATAAAATCTTTTAAAAAAAATGCAAAAATACCTCATTAATTTTTATTGTTAACATATTGAAATCATATCTTCAATATACCAGATAAAATATATTATTAAAATTACTTTCACCTCCTTTTTGTTAAAGTGGCTACTAGAAAATTTTAAGTTATGCTTGTGCGTGCGTGCGCTAACAAATTAATAAAATCTTAAAAAAAAAAGAAAGAAAATTTTAAGTTACATGTATGGCCAGTGTTGTAGTCATATAAGACAGTCTGATATTGATATAGAGCAACAGAAACTTCAGTATACCTTTTGCGGAGCATAAATTGCTACAGCCACTTTGGAGAGAATTTTGGAAATACCTTGGTAGGTTGTACGATGAGAAAAGCCTACAATTCAGCAATTATACCCCTAAGTACCTGCTCTAGAGAAACTCTCACACATATATATATCAAAAGACATGTAGATTATATCTTAACACAATTGTTTGCAATTACAAAAATAATCCAAATGTCCATCCGAAGAGACTAGACTAAATGTGTTATAATCGTACGATGGAATACTATACAATACGTATGCAATACTATTTGAGAGGAATAGAGCAACAAGGAAGAACTTCGCAAAAATGTTAAAAGAGCAAATTACATGAAGAGGCATTCCATGTATGATCACACACAAAAACTATAAAATCTCTTAAGAGCTTGACCTAAGAGTAGTATACCTATTGAGTAGTATAACCTATTTAGGGACAGATACATACACAGAGATCATGTATGTGAGGGTGGGCACAAAATTCAGGACAGTGGGAAAGGACTGATGGAATCCATAAAGGTAACAGAGGGTTTCAAGTATGCTGGAATGTCCTATATCTTTTTTAAAAAAATATTTTATTGATTTCTTTGCCAGAGAGAGAGAGGGAGAGCATAAGCAGAGAGACCTACAGGCAGAGGGAGAAGCAGGCTCCCCACTGAGCAAGGAGCCTGATGCAGGACTCGATCTCCTGGGATCATGACCTGAGCCAAAGGCAGATGCTTAATCAACTGAGCCACTCCGGTGTCCCCTGGAATGTCCTGGATCCTAAACTAAGCTGGGTAGTGGGTACTTTGGTGTTCATTATTCTTTATAACTTTTTTTTTCCTCTAAAATATATCTGTGCTTTTAACATATGATTTTATGGACCATGTACAGCACGCACCATACTTTATGGTTTGGGAGATATAAGCAAAAACTTCCCAATTTTCACCACGTTAGAAGCAGTTATACCTTGAACAACATCAGGGTGCAAAAGCTACATATAAACACCAACTACATGAATGAATACCAAATACATAAACACCAATTTTATACCTCTACTACTATGACAATGAGAAAAAGGGGACTAAATTAGGGTTCAGCAAAACTTTTCTTTAAAAATCCAAAAAGTAAGTATTTGGGGCTGTGCAGGGCCATGTGGTTTCTGTTGCAACTACTCAACTTGCCATAGCAGTGGGAAAGCAGCCACAGACAATATGTAAACAAATGAGCATAGCTGTGTTTTAATAAAACTTTATCTACAAAAACAGGCAGGAGACAAAATCTGGCCAATGAGCCAAAGCTAGCTGACCCCTAGAACCCCTGTCCAGATTCATCTTCAAAAAAGAAATCATGGGGTGCCCAGTTGGGACAGCATGTGACTCTTGATGTCAGAGAGGTGGGTTCAAGCCCCACACTGGGTGGAGAAATTACTTAAAAAATAAAAACTTAAAAAAAAAAAAAAAAGAAAAAGACACCTGGATGGCTCAGGTCATGATCCCAGAGTTCTGGAATTGGGCCCCACATTGGGCTCCTTGCCCAGCAGGGAGACTGCTTTTTCCTTGGCCTGCTGCTCCCCCCCCCACACCCTTGTGCTCACTCCCACGCTCACGCTCTCTCTGACAAATAAATAAAATCTTAAAAAAAAACACAAAAAACCACTAAATCCATTAAGTAAAATTCTGAAGGAGAAATGGATTTGCATGGTAATAAAATATGCCACAATTTACCTGATAACCACAAAAGAGAAGATGTTCCTTGTCTATGGAGACATCTAGCAATCACCAACTTCACCTGTGATCAAATTTAGCCCCACTAATCCTGTGACAATCAAGCATTCTCTGCCTCCTGATGTGATGTAATATGAAGCAGCATCAACCATGAAGTCTCCCAGCCAAAATGTTTACCCTGACTTTAACTCAAGTCTCTAGCTCTAATTTAAAAGCTTACAGAAGACAAAGGAGTAAGTTTTGACCTCAAAGAAACAATCAGACAAATTCTGAATATACGACATTTTACAAGATAATCAGTCTCTTCAAAAAGAGGGTCACTTTTTAGGTAGGTGTTTACATTTAAAAGAGAATTGAGACACAACAGCAAAGGCAGTATAATAGGGCATGATCCTTCACTGGACTCTGGTGTGGAAGGGAAAAGCCGTGGAAGTCGTTTTTGACCTAACTGGGGAAATCTGCATATAGATTGGGGATTAGATGACTCCTGGAGATTAGATAATTGTGTAGTGTAGATACCTACACTACTGCAGGTAGGAAGAAAATGTCATTTTAGGGGGAGATTCATATTTAAGGTTTTAGAGGTGAAGTGACACAATGTCTGTAATTTACTTTTTTAAATGGTTCAGCAAAGATTGTATAAATATGGTAAAAAATATAAATACTGTTGAATTTAAGTGTGGGTATATAGGTACTCAGTATACTGTTACAACGTTCTATAGGATTAAAAATTTTCATAAACTAAAAAAAATTTTCATAAATATAGCACTGTATGTCAACTATGCTTCTACAAAATAATTTTTCATAATAAAAAGGCAAAAATGCATTGTGAGATTGTTAGTTTATTAAATTTTATTCATCACTCTCCTTCACAAATACTAGTTTTAAGTCTCCCCCAACGTTCTCAAGGTTATATATCAAATTTGGCCCAAAAGAAACTTTTCTCAAGTTCATGACCCTGATGTTTTTTTTCTGCTTTCTAAAAGCAAAAACAAGACAACAATTACAAAATACTCTAATTATACTGCCATTTGAATTTTATAGTTTAGAAAGATTCTTAACATATGAATATACCTATAATTCCCTTATAGCATTTTTACTTATTATCTTGTATATTTAATTAATCATATACATGTTTTACTCACTCACTCCTCCAGATGGCAGATTCAAATAAACTTTGTTCCCCAAAGTGCCTAATGCTAGCAGACAATATTTATTTACTAAATAAAAACTGAACAGCAGGAAAGTTGTATCAACACCTTTAAAAAACTAAGCACCTAGTTGGGTTTTTTTTATTTATTTATTCTTAAAGAAATCTCTACACCCAATGTGGGTCTTGAACTTACGAGCCCAAGATCAAGAATTCCTTGCTCTTCCAACTGAGTCAGCCAGGCGCCCCTAAGCATCTAGCTCTTGAGAAGGAATGTAAACCTCTCTCTCCCCTCTTCCTACTCCCTAGTCTCCTGTCATTAAAAGATACTGTCTCTGGGCGCCTGACTGGCTCAGTGAAGAGGCGACTCTGGATCTCCCGGGCATGAATCGGAGCCCCACGCTGGGTGTAGAGATTACTTAAATAAATAAATAAACTTAAAAAAAGAAAAACTTAAAAGACACTGTTTCTATGGTAAGCTTTACTCAGCAAGTATTTACAGATACAACAGATACAATGTAGATACATGGATAAAGCCGCAGAGATAACCAACACGGCTGTTGCCCTTATGTAGCTTACACTCTAAATAGAAAACGAGAATCTTAGAACAGAACTCCCAATTTTAGAGTCAAAAGGACCTCAAAATATCATATGGTCCAGCCCTCTGTTCTAACTCAGGTAAAACTATTATACTGCAAATTAAAACTACTAAATCCTAGAAAGAATAAGTAACTTGCAAAGTCACAGAATCATTATTAGTTTCTATGTGAACCTCAAACTGGGTCTTCTGCCTCCTAGGTTAGGTACTCTTTCAACCCACTATGTATCATGTAGTAGCAGTAGTAGTAGCAGCAGTAGTAACAGCAATAGAAAGCACTCGAATGTTAGTGACTGTATGTGCCAGGCTCTATAGTAATGGCTTTACATGGACTGTCTCAATCGAACAATTTTATGAACTATATTATTCTGGGGCGTCTGGCTGTCTCAGTTGGTAGAGCACGTGACTCTTGATCTCAGGATGGTGAGTTCAGGTCCCACGTCGGGTGCAGAAATTACTTAAAATATTTTTTAAAAAATTAATTTAAAAAATATACATACATTATCATTCACTTTACAGATGAGAAAACTGAGGTTTAGAGGCAGTAAGTAACTTGCTTTAAGTTACCCATCTACGGAGTGATGGGGCAGGAATTAAAATCCAAGCAGTCTGACTTCAGTGTCAATGCTCCCAATCATCATCCTCTTGCAGCTTTTTCCAGAAACATAATCCACTCCAAGTATAAAGCCTTCTTCCATTTAACACACACTTAAAAACGCACACAAGTAAACTGTGCCAAGCATCCTACAACATTACCTAAAGGCATAAAGGAGCAAAAAATTCAGAAATACAATCTAAATGTGCTGACAAGAAGCCTCATGCATGTTTGTGAACAAGTAATTCTCACCTAAATCTATGGGTGTAGAATGGTGTTCGTTCACATGCGACTAAGAAGGATTTCATTACCACCAAGGCATTACAGTTTAGGCCTAAAAACATAGTCTCCTAATGTCATGACCATTTGGTCAATTCCTCTGACCATTTATCATTTGGTATATTCCTGAAGTCACTGCTGTACAGCATCTCCCAAACTTTGTTAGCAAAAATATCTGACAACCAATTAAATCTCAGACTGATCTTTGTTAGATTGCTTCAGTCCTAGCAAAAATGCAGAGTCAATGTTATTCCAGCTAGCTCTCTATAATTTAACCATGCATCTCTTCTCCTTTCTATTCAGAATATACCTTATATTTGACTCCATCATTTACCTATGCAATATATGCCTGAATAAAAACTTAAAAGAATTCCAGCCTGTGGGGTGACCAGAAAGTCCGAAAACATAGATATTATTCTAACATTCTGTACTGGAACATGAACTGTCTATGCATCTGTGCTTCCCGACCTGGTGGCCACCCTGTACTTAAACAAAAATCAAGAAATCACAGAAAGAGGCAGAAAAAGCAATGCAAGCCAGAAGCACAAGAGAAGAGCAAATAAACTGAAAAAACAAACCTATCACTGAGAAAAAGACTCAAGATGTAGGACAAGAGCAATAATGCAATCTAAATCCTCCCTAATCCTTCCAAACTTCTACTTCCCTTACAAACTAGTAAGACTGCATAAAACAAAAACAAAATAGAGTATAACTGAACACTATTACATATTAAGGCAAAAGTTATCATTTCACTTTCACATTTTGCTTCAAAACACTTGAGAACAGATCAATTAAGCAAGAAATTAAACTGAGTTTCCTTACATTTAGGACCTACAACCACAAAAGCTTTAATAAAATTCTGTACTATATACATGAAACCAGTTACAAGAGATAATTTAAGCTATCAAGTAAGGGTTTGTTTTGTTTTTTAATCTAAAATGTTGAATGGCTTAGTGAACCTGGTCTGACTTACAGCATTAAATTTAATATATTCAAAAAGTTCAAATTCTGGGACACCTGGATGGCTCAGTCAGTTGAGCATATGACCCTTGGTTTCGGCTCCGGTCATGATCTCAGGACTACAGATCAAGCCCCACTATGGGCTTGGCTCCACACTCTGCATAAAGTCTGCTTGAGATGCTTTCCCTCTCCTTCTGTCCCTCCCCCACTCACACTCTCTAAAATAAACAAAATCTCTTCTTAAAAAACTTCAAAAAAATATACATCAGCACTTTGATAAAAGTGATAAATATAGTCACAAAAATATATTCAAAGTGAAACTAGTAATTTGAAGGCTTAATTTGGGTATTATAAATGAAGTCTCTTAGGTCATGAATGGAACCAGTGTTCATTTTTATATTGAGGCACTGAAATAAACACTAGTTGATTTGCTTTAAAATTAAAAAATAAAATCTCAATTCACCGCAGCAAGGAAGGTCACATCAGAGTCTGACTCAATGCCTCACAAATGAAAGCAAAAGACCATTACGTATTAAGATAAAAACAAAGATCAAAGATCTCTCATGCTTATCTTAAATGTGCAATGTTTGTGTAAACTCAGGAAGAGACATTTTTACCAAATTGGATCATCACTAGGAAAGGTACAGAACAGAAAAATAAGCACCTGCTTCATAGCATGCAGTAAGACATCCTCATGCAGAAATTTACAATGCAGGAAAAAACAAAGGCACAACTTCAAGTTACACACCACACCTCTAGAATTAAGGGAAGCAGTAACAAATATACAGACCAATTTTAGCATAATAAACTGAGACAGATTGGCTCCATCAGCTATCTTCAACAGAACTGTCAACCAGAAAACAGAAGGAACAGTCACAAACCAGTGACAGTATTTCCAGACACTAATGGCCAATCACTAATCTTCCAGCTATACTCACAAAAAGAACACACACAGCAACAGGGTTTTTTCTAAACACAAATGACAACATGTATTTTATAGGTACATCCCTTGTTACTTAAACCAGTCTTGTTAAAAAGTCCTGTTTACCTGCTCCCATTATCCTACCTTCTCCCTTTTTCCTGTCTAAGAACTCATTTATCCAAGCTTTGGCAATAAATGGAAACACCTGAAGGCTCCAGCTTCCCTCGTGCCTAATACAGGGATCTCTTTTCTATCTTTGGCTCACCTTTTAATCTTAGGTACAACAATATTGCCCCCTTCCTACTTCCTCTTTCCATGTATCAGTTTTTGTCTTGTTACAGAAAAACTTTTCTTCCCTCTTTTATTTTTCTTCCCTCTCTTTTGTTAAAAATAATAATGCTCTGTGGGGTTGGCTGGCTCAGTCATTAAGTGTCTGAATCTTGATCTCAGGGTCCTGAGTTCAAGCCCAGCACTGGGCGTGGAGAGCCTACTTAAAATAAAAATAAATAGTAAAGCTCTAGGGGCTCCAGCCTGACTCAGTCAGTGGAGCACACAACTGTTGATCTCAGGTGCTGAGTTCATGCCCACCTTGCATGTAGAGCTTACTTTAAAAAAAAAAAAAAAAGTAAAGCACTAATCACAACTTCTAAGTGTATTATAGAAAACACCATACATCCCAAATTGTCCACTCCTAACTGAAGTCATTCACAAAGGGAGCACAGTTATAATGTAAACTGAGACAGTGTGTTTGCTCTCAGGATGTAAAATCTATGAGGGCAGGGATTTTTGTCCATTTTGTTCAGTCTTCAGCCATGAATGGTGCCTTGCATGTTAGAAGGCACTCAGGGAATGCCAAAATAATGGCTGAGGATGGGGTGGCTACAGACCAATACTATTAACTATGTGGAATTCTTTACTTTTTAGAGGGCTGGTAGCCTACAGTAAGTAAAAGCAAAGGAAAGCCACTCATATCTGACCTTGATCTCCCATACATTCTATATTTTCTATCATTTAGAGTTGCTTTGAGTTCGTTATTTCCTCTTTGTAAGGGGCTCTGCAGAAGGGCCACCTGTATTTAATAGATAATACGAGTTCATTAACTCAGAATTGAATGCTTTAATGAGAAATGGGGAAAAGAAACATTCTTTCCCAAGATAGGTTAAGTAGCTATGAGCAATATGGACACTCCTAGATTCTCCTACTTATAAGGACAGCTATTAACTATCCCTTTTCCATGTTAAGAGTGCACTTATACATACCTACAACAAGAAAACGAAATGCAATTAGACTTCAGAATCAGGGACATTACTCTCAAGCTTTAAAGTGTTTTGAAATCCTTCAGAACTTTACAAATTACTCTTTTATCAAACCTTCTTCTCAGGTCTATACTATCTATCAAACAAAATCCATTCACTTAGTGTTTTTCTTATATTACACACTTGATTATACCTGATAATAACCACATTTAAAAAATAGTTTTCCACGAAGGAAAAGATTTCTCATGTTTCTGTCACTTACCATACACAACCTATTCTGAACTGGAGGACGCTCTATGTAGACAACAAGCAGAATACTAGACACAGGTCTTATCCTGCCTATACCCCTGCCAATAACTGGCCCCGTCTCTAAAAGTGAGACAAGTTCCTTAATAGTCAATAGAAATCTTTCAATGTTCATCTCTCTCTCCTCTAAATACCAGACCATGTATTTAATAGTCTTGTTTTGTTCAAAGGAATGTAAAACAACTTTTCAACAAGGGTTATTTTCCCAAGCTTTAAGGTCTTTAAATTTTCAGAAAGAAATCAAATTAAAGCCAATAATTATTATATATATTTCAACAAAGTAAAAATACAAAACAAAAAACCCTTTGAGTCCATTTTTAGTAAGTTAATATCAAACTAGTAAATGAAAAAAGCTTTACATTGGTGAACTGTGCTTTAAATGTTACAAACCATGTTAAATTGTCTAAATATATGAGCAAGTTAAAAATACCACAACTGATTGTTAAACTACTGGGTTCTTAAACTTAAGTAAGTTATTACATACAAAAGCTATCATTATAAAAGGTATATGTCATGCCAAGATACAAAAAGATATTGTAGATGTGGTTACAAGTCAGCCATAGTTAAAAAAGAATATATTTACTTGAGAACTCCTCTATGTCAAGACTTACCATAATCCAGAGAAAATGTTTATGTCTGTTATTAACATTAAATTGAAACGGAGAAATAACACACTCTTAAGTCTGAATGAAAATTAAAAAAAAAAAAAGAAAAAAAAGAATGAGCTACCTTATGGTATTTGTTTTCTGGTTGCTAGATGATGCTAAAAACGAAATCTCACGGTCTTTATAAAATCTGAAAAACTACAGGGTACAGACTACACCTTTGGAAAATGTCATTCCATCAAGAATTTAGTAAAGCCTTCTTTTTATCATAATATTGATTCAACTACCCAAGTGATCAAATCACTCAAGTTAGTCTTCTTTGGGTTGGGGGTGGAGAAGGACCAAGGATATGGCTTTAAACACTGAAAACTCTAACTTAAAGTCCAGCCTATGAAAAGAGGTTAAACCACATTAGCAATGTTTCATCTGAAAGAAGATTCCAAAATGGCTTATCAGAAATATTAGCATACTTAAATTACTCTAGAAAATGGAAAGTTATTTTCTTTTAAATCAATGTTTTGTTATAACCAAGTATCATCAACAAAAATAAGGATAAAACAAAGATTATGAAGTAACTTTTTCTTCACCTATACTTATTAGATCAGTTGCTAGAAGATGACAGACCCTTTCATTTTATAAATTTTAAAGTCAAGCAAAAACTACAAAAACCAGTATTCCCAAAGTCTACCCTATTTCCCCTCACTGTTTAGTCTGAGTACAGAATAGTGGGATGGAAAGTAGTAAGATTATATTTCCAGGGTTTACCTAGTATCTGAGAATTTTACCTGATAGCCCCAATCAGTCGGTTCTCTTTAGCCAAAATTCTGATGTGATATATAAAATATATTTCTACCATAAAACTTTAAAGTTACTAATACATTATTTGGTTTCAACCCAAATTCTGAAATTAGCTAAGGAAAAAATAAAAAGAATCAAGTACAATGCGGAAAAAAAACACAACAGATATCCAGAAGTAACCACATTCCCCCAAATTCTCTTACCACTAACCATAATTTTATATTTTATGTTAAGTATTACCTGAATAAATTTTTCTATTCAAATTCCGGAATTTAAAAAAAACTTAACCATTCTGACACTGTCAGTTGTTTCCCAACTAATTTTTTCTTAAAGTCAGTGAACTGTGAAAGGCATAGTTCACAGAAAAAGTAAAATACCACGTTATATTTTAATAAGTTAATTTTATTCACTTTATCTTATGAAAGACCACTACAGAGTTAATACTATTTTACTACTTTCTATCCTAGGTAATGTCACAAGATACATTAAAATAGTTACATGTAACATACAAGTTTTCATACAATGTAGATACCAGTGAGTGGTGGAGGGGAATTCACTGTCAGTATTATGTGCGATAAAAGAAATGTTTACCAACCCATTTACAAGGGCTTATTTAAAAACTGGGCCAATGGCGAAACGGCTGTAATGAATCTCCACAATCACTACACTACACTTCGGCAAATTCTACTCTCCACAGCACCAAATTTTAATTCAAAACACTTTGTGAAAAAAAAATGTATATTACAGGAAAATAAATTTCCAACAAGGAAACCACTTTTTCTGACCTTTTCAACTTGTGAATCAGATATTCTTAGAAGCACAGCTATTTAGACGTACCATTCCTTCAGATGATGCAATGTTAAGGGACATTTGATAATTATAACATGTTAATTACTAACATAAAATAATATTTATTGCCATGACTATCAGACAAACTTTAAGAGCTTTCACCTACTCCTGGAGTCTTCACAGAAATCAAGACACCTGGTATGAGAAAACAGGTGTTGAAAGCTTTGCTGGTCACTTCTAAGAGAATAATTACAACACAAAGAAATTCAAAGGACATTGTACAAAAACTGAGGAAATCTTAACTAACAGGTATGAAAGATCACATAAAAATACTAGTCAATGCTGATAAAGCAACAAAAAGAGCCACTGCAGAAACTGTGATAAGGCTTTATGAGAGCAAAAATAAATGAAAGGGAAAAACACAAACAACAACCATTAAAAAAAAAAAAGAGAGACACAGAGAGAAACAAAAAAGCACAGTAAAAATCAGGATTATTCCTTGGGGGGGGGGAAGTTGAAAAAAAAAACCCTGTTCTAAACACTAAATTTTAAAAGTTCAATTGAAACAACACATTGCCCATTCAAGAGGCCTACAAAAAAATATTTCTTTAAAATTTTAATAGTATAACTTCAACCATATTTTTTAAAAGCCTGTACGTTTGGAAAAGACTACTATAATAATTAAAATAACTTGTCTCTACTTAGAAAGGCTCTATTTAAAAGTAGGCCAACAATAGGAACTTTAATACTGCACAAGTAAATGAAATAATGTCCACTAACATTCAGCGTGAATGGCATGTTTCTCCATCTCCCAGAACATAGGGACCTACACTATCTGCCCCAAACAACCTACCACTTCTACATCCGTGCAGTAGCTCAAATAAAATGAGTTCCTGTGTTAATCCCACAATAAACCTCAGTAATTCTCACATCACAGTTGTAAAGGTTTCTTAACAGAAAAAGACCGTTTTTCCCAAAATAGCTATGTATCACTAAGACTACTCAAATTCCTAAATAATCTTTTTACAAGACTCCAGCCAACTTTATTTTGATACATTAAACATGTGGAGCCTATTTTAAAAGGTCTTTAACTGGGACTTCATGAAAACAGCTTCCTAGTTAGTTGCTCATTAAGTATCCTCTTTTTAAAGTTTTCACGTTGTTTTGAAGCCCACTGGAATACTGATGAATCTGGGCCGGCTATCAAATGCTTAAGAAGCAGTTTTGCCAAATAAGATGGGCAAATGCTCTGGATCTGCTAAATCCGACCTTAGAGGTCAGGCAACTTAAAAAATGAAGGAACTATTTTCAACATTCATTGAGTCCCTCGTTTTTAAAATTACCTTGGTGTCATTTTCACATCTGACGTTTAAGAATACAACCTTTTTTTTTTTTTTAAAGGATATTAGGCTCAGTTAAATTACAAAAAAACAAAAAAACAAAAACAAAGACAAAAAAGCCGGTTAGTTTACTCTTAAAGGGTGTCTGGAAGATCTGGGTTACTGGCGGTGAAAGTTTCATTTAAAAACCTGTTAAAAAGAATGACATCCGAAAAGGATCGCTGGGGAAGGAAGGGAAGAGAAGCCTGGAGTCGGCTAAGAAAAGAAGCGATTTAAAGCCACTAAGAAGGAAGGTGGTGGTGAGACGCACAGAGAGAAGAGCGAGAAAGATTTAACAAGGAAGTGAAGTGGAGCGCAGAGTGGGGCAGAAGCTGATGAAGAAACAAATGAAAAAGGTAAGGTTTTCAAATAAGCACGATCCAGGAAGGGATGAGTTAAGGCCTGGGGTAGCCCCAGTGTTTTGGTGTGAAAGAGATGCTCGGACTGAAGCAGAGAACAGGGGAAAGCAGTTTACTTCCAGGCGTTGGAGCAAAGTAAAATTCCCTGCCCCGAGCCTCTCCGGCCACGGCCGAGCGCGGAGGCGGCGGCTGGGGAAGGGGCCTACCCAGAAGCCAGGCCCGGCGTTCTGCTCCCCCAGGCTCCAAGGCAGAGGAGACGAGGATTAGGCAGGCAGGGCCCACGACCGTAGCCCCGCGGCACCCCGAAAACGGTCCGGGGCCTCGGCGGTGCCCGCGAGCCGTTTCCCCTGCGGCGGGGCGCGGAGCGGCCTTACCTGGGGCGACGGAGGGAAGCGAGGTCTAGGGCGTCCGCTCTCACCCGCCGCTGAGACCCCCTGCTGCACTCAGTCCGGGCTTCCGACCGAGGAGCGACCCTGCCTCAGCCGCCGCTTCCCCGTCAGGGTCTCGGCCACCGCCTCCGCCGGGGCTGTTTACACCGTCGGGCCCCGCACGCCGCCGCCGCCGCCGCTGCCGCCTTCTCTCCACCCTAGCGCCGTTGCCGATTCGGCCGCCGCCACCTCCTCCGCCGCAGCCTCGTCTCTCTGGAGCATCTTCCAGCCACCGAACCCTGAGAAACAGAGACTCCAGCCGCGCCGGCAGGAAACTCCCCCGCAACTGCCAGGGGGACCAGGCGGTCAGAGCACCGGCGGCTTTTCCGCCATTGAGCAGCAGCCGCTCCGCTCCTTCTGCAACCCCCTCCCCGCACCCTGTCCTCCCCGCCCCTCGGAGAGCCCCACCCCCAGCTCCCACCCATTGGGGGCGGTGCAGCCTCTCCCTGCACCCGGTTAGCCAGACGGCCCGTCAATCATCACCCTCCCTCCCACTTCGGGTGCTCTGTACCTTGGTACTTAGTTTTCCCTGCCCACAATGCCCCGCCTCTCAGTTCCTAATTTCCCATTGGGCATCAGTGACCACCTTCAATTGGCAAGGTCAACTATCCATCAAACACCGCCCACTAAGTGAGACCCAACCCTTCATTACCATTTACTTCATTCAGCCCCGCCTCTGGGCGTTAGGGACCAACCCATCCTAACAGCCATAAGTAGAGATCACCATCAATCAAATAACGCCCACCTGCACTCCGCCTCGCAAAGACCGAGCCCTAGCGATTCTCTTTTCTTATTGGCCCAAAGGGTGACCCGAACCCTCAATCATTGGCTTTCTGTGCGTGTCCGTCACTGAGCCAATTTCCAAGTCCGTCACACTGGCTTTTTTTAAATGAACGCGCAAAAGGCGGGGAAGTATCCGAATAGCGATTGGCTAGTCTTCGAAAACGGTCAAATCCAGAGTGTGTGCGGATCCTTCCCGTCCTACGAGAACCATGCCCCTTTATTTTTGACCTCTAAGCCTTGCGTAAAACAAGCGCCATAAAGGAGCCAACGCGCTGTCCAGTTATAGGTGTGGAAGCCTAGTCCCACCCGGAATTGCAGGGGGTTGGCTGCTGATTGGCTAACGAAGTCCTGTTAGGCCCTCATTGGAGAACATAAACGCCGCTCTTTGGCTTAGAGACGGGGAGGGATGGCGCAGGCGAGGATAAGAAGCGGTCCGGCGAGAGGCAGTTGTTTTGCTTCAACCAACGGGTGGGGCGAACGCGGGAGAGGGAAGCTCGGAACGCAGGGCTCTGGGGGAGGTGTTGCGGGGAGGGAAAAAGCCCGGATGTTTCCTAACAATGAAATCATCGCCGACCAATCAGAGCGGCTGAGCTGGGCTACCTGCCTGACCTGTCCACAGCAGGGAAGGGAATGAGTTAGTGAGCGGGAAATTGGGTGTCAGGAGACGCCGGAAAGCGAAGTGAGAAAATGGAACAGGTGATCCGTTCAAGAGGACTCTGTGCTGTTAGGGGTTATTTTTATTCTTTCTAGGCCTGCAACGCCTGGCATTCAGCCTTTGACATTTCCGTGTTTTGTTTCTTAGTCAACGTTGATTTTTAAAACTCTCGGCCTAGCCTTTGACATTCATTCGTTCATTCCACAATTACTGAGCGCCTGCTGTTTGGCAGGCACTGTTCCTGGAACTGGAGCTACAAAACTAAAGTAGGCAATCCCAGTACAAGATCACAGGTGCCATCACTGAAACATGCAAGAGATGGTGGTGACATAAGGGATTGTCCCTGTGGGTAGATTTATCGATGAAGGCTTCACAAAAAGCAGTGTAAGTCTAGAAGGAATGATTCAATAGGCAGAAGAGGGACGTGGACAGGATTCCTTCAGCAATCAAATTAGATTAACAGGTACTGCAGGTTAATTCCCCGCCAAAGAAACAAAACTTAAGTGTAATGAAAGCATTCAAATACGTTAGGATACTTTTTCTTTTTCTTTTTTTTTTAAGTGCCCTTTTAAAGGATTTGAACCTTATTCACACTTTTGTATAAACTGGTTTGGACAGACAAGTTAGGCTAAGACCCAGCAGAGTGCTATTCAGCTTAGGGGCTGTGGATGTTTTAGGAATAAGGGCAAATTTAGGAATAGGACAATTGCCCAGGCCATGGTGACGACTGCAGAAATAAAGACTTGATCAGATTTTTTCAGCTCTGCTCCAAATTTGCATAACAATAGTGTTTTTTACAGTATGGTGACTGGACTACCAGTGTCATAATCACCCAGGGTACAGATTCCTGGGTCCACTCACACCTGTAATATCAGGGACCCTGGAAACAAGACTTAGAAAGGCAAATTTCTGGTGGGGCGCCTGGGTGGCACAGCGGTTAAGCGTCTGCCTTCGGCTCAGGGTGTGATCCCGGCGTTCCGAGATCGAGCCCCACGTCAGGCTCCTCTGCTGAGAGCCTGCTTCTTCCTCTCCCACTCCCCCTGCTTGTGTTCCCTCTCTCACTGACTGTCTCTATCTCTGTCAAATAAATCAATAAAATCTTTAAAAAAAAAAAAAAAAAGGCAAATTTCTAAATTCTCCAGGTCGGTTTTTATGCACACCCATGATGAGATCCTCTGGTATGGAGATACCATAGACTAGAATTTAGTTTCCCCACTTCTTCATGTTGGGAGGAAAAATAATAAGAAAAAAAAAAGTAGGCCCTTTAGACTTTGCCTTTCTCGTCTCCTTTACTATCAGCGTCAGTTCTTAGGAAATATGTCCTACATAACTTATAGAATAAATTCCCTTAAATCACACTCCTTTGTCTGACACACTTTGTATAGGGCTAAAGGAGTCCCAGCTTCCAAAATAGGAATCTAAAGATCATAAAAGCGGAGACACTATAGGACCCTGGTCTTAAGAATCCAGGTAATCTCGGTAGGGCATCAGAGAAGTTTCTTGATCTGCTTGATTTCCTTCTCACTTTCCCTTGGTTGACCCTAAAACTAATACAAAACACAATCATTTCGGTGGGCTGATGATTGCATATCGTTCATTCAATCACTAAAACTACAGATGCGCCGAATATTGTTCCAGAGGCTAAGAATACAGTAGGGATCAAAACACCTGTAGGTTAATTTTAGGTGTTAGGTATGCTTTGTTTGACTAAAACTCTAAACCAATAAAGAAACCCCAACAAGATTCACAAATTTAAAAGGTAAACCGGTGTGTACCATCATAAGCATATAACATATCATATACACTGAGTACCATCACAGGGGGCTCTGTTACTGTGTGAATGCAGCTAGTCTAAGCACTCTGAGCCTTGTTTTGTTGTTCTGTAAATAGGAATCACAAAATCTTCTGAAGCCAGCTGAAGAGCTTTAGATGCTGTTAGTAATGCAAAGCACCCTCCAAAAGATAGTGAAAACGATACTAAATGTAATGTAGAAAAAGTCCTGATCTTTCCAACGTTGGCTTTCATACTCTGGTGTTCCTTTTTATTTTATTTTTTTAAGATTTTATTTATTCATTCATTCATTCATTTGAGAGAGAGAGAGAGAGCACACAGGATCTCAAGCGGGGAGAGGGGCAGAGGGGGAGAGAGAATCGTAGAGCCTGATGTGGGGCCCTATCTCATGACCCTGAGATCATGACCTCAGCCAAATCAGAGAGTCAGACGTTTAACCGACTGAGCCATGAAGGCCCCCCCATTTTTTTTAAAGATTTATTTGTTGGGGCATCCAGGTGGCTCAGTGGGTGTAGCGGTGGACTCTTGGTTTCCGCTCAGGTCATGATCTCAAGGATGGTGAGATTGGGCCCCATGTGGGGCTCCATGCTTAGAGAGGAGTCTGCTTGAAGTTTCTCTCCCTCTGCTGCTCCCCCGTACATGTGTGCTCTCTCTCTCAAATAAAATAAATCTTTTTCTTTTTATTTGAGAGATACCGGGGGGGGGGGGGTGTGCCAATAGAGAAAATCTTTCAAGCAGATTCCCTGCTGACTGCAGAGCCCCATGTGGGGCTCCATGTCAGGACCCTTGAGATCTTGACCTGCTGAGCCAAAACCAAGAGTGGGATGCTCAACCCACTGAGCCACCCAGGCACTCCTGGTATTCTTTTTTATTTTTTTTATTTTTTTTAATTTTTTTTAAAGATTTTATTTATTTATTTGACAGAGATAGAGACAGCCAGCGAGAGAGGGAACACAAGCAGGGGGAGTGGGAGAGGAAGAAGCAGGCTCATAGTGGAGGAGTCTGATGTGGGGCTCGATCCCATAACGCCGGGATCACACCCTAAGCTGAAGGCAGACGCTTAAACGCTGTGCCACCCAGGTGCCCCCTGGTATTCTTTTTTAAATAAGATATTAGCTATCAGTTGTCTCCAAATTTTGGATGCCTCAGTTTTGCTGGTGTCTTAAACCCACACTTGCTAATGCAGTACTGCCTACTTCATGCAATTATTACAAAGATGAAACAGGATATGATACGTAGTAACACCTAATACATTGGTTGTCACAGTTGAATCATAATTTTTATATGTCAAGGAGAAGAAATTTCATGTATTCATTCAGCAAATGTATATGCCTGTGATGTGCAGGCCATTATGCTCTCTCTAACAGGGAGCTTCAGTGTCAATCATCAAGTCGTCCAGTTCGAGCAGATTGATCTACTCCCCCTCTTAACCACTGGAAATATTCCACTGATAAACCTGTTTTCTTTATTTAAAAAAACTTTTTTTCACCAGTTCCACTCTACAAATACTTATTAAGCATTCGTTGTGAATCAGGTACTAATAGTCAGGTAAATAATAGGCACTGCTGCCTTTGAAATTAATTAACTGTGACATTGTGATATAATAAGAAATATATATTTAATCTTCATCCCAGCTGCTGACAGAGAGCTCCTAAAACCATTATCATTTTTGAGTGATAGAGGTAAGAAGAGCATTTTTGTTATTTATAAGAAGTTTTTTTTTTTTTT
>NC_048221.1:70122802-70136579 GCF_002007445.2 Ailuropoda melanoleuca | reverse complement strand
TTTTTTTTTTTTTAATTTAAAAAAAATTTTATGGGGGTTTTTTTTTTTTTTTTTTTTTGGACAAGGCAGTTTTTATTATGTGTTAGTCACAACTCTCTTTGTCCTTTCTAGTGGCATTTGCTAGACTTGGAGTATTATTCTTATCTGTGTTTCAAGACTACCTTTCTCCATTTCATCCAAACTTAATTTGGGTTCCAACCGTAGCCATCACAGACAGATTTAGCATGTATTAAGCATTCATAAGGTATGCATTATTAAGAATCGTCTTACACATGGAAATAATTCCATTTAGTTCCAACAAAATCAAATGAGAATTCCTGAACCTCTCTCCATAAAGATAGATGGCAGGTCAGGTCCAAGACTTGGCTCTGTTCCACAAAAGGTAAGATTAAGAGACAGGGCAGCAATGGGGACCTCCAGATCAGTGCTTCTCAAAAGTCAGCACGCATAAGAATCACCTAGAGAATTGTTAAAACATAGACTTCTNACGCATAAGAATCACCTAGAGAATTGTTAAAACATAGACTTCTTATGACCAGAGATTCTGTGTGACTCAGTAGGTCTGAAGTGGCCCTAATAATTTGCATTTCTTTTTTTTTTTTTTGGTTTTCTCTTTCTTTCTTTCTTTCTTTCTTTCTTTCTTTCTTTCTTTCTTTCTTTCTTTTTCTTTCTTTCTTTTCCTTCCTTCCTTCCTTCCTTCCTTCCTTCCTTCCTTCCTTCCCTCCCTCCCTCCCTCCCTTTCTTTCTTTCTTTCTTTCTTTCTTTCTTTCTTTCTTTCTTTCTTTCTTTCTTTTTTCTTTTAGAGATGGGGGGGAGTGGGGGGAACAGCAGAGGGAGAGGGATAAGCAGACTCTATGCTGAGTGCAGAGCCTCATGCTGGGCTTGATCCCATGACCCTGAGATCACGACCTGAGCAAACTCAAGATTCAGAGGCTTAACTGCTTAACCAACTGAGCCATCCAGTAGCCTCTAATTTGCATTTCTAAAGCATTTCCAGGGGATCCTGAAGCTGCAAGTCCAGGGCCCGCACTTTGAGAACCATGGCTCCAGCAATCACAGAACTAAAACAATCATCTGGAAGGTCCCATTCTTCCAAACTGCTATGCTTGCCAGTCACCAAAGGACCACTGATAAAGGCCACCATCAGTGGAAACAGGTTCCTCCAGGAGTAGAGCCTGCTAGATTTCCATTATCTAAGTAAACTTGCTTATCTCCAGGGAGCATGATTTTAAGCTTAGATACCAAAGCTTAACAATCACCTTCTTGTTACTCAGAACTCTTGCAAATCACCACAGTTCATGAGCCCCTGAACAGAGAAGCTCCAATGGCTCATGACCACCGTTTATTCAGGTCAAAGGAATCTGTTCTAACAGTGGCCTTTAGTGGCTGACTGTGTGAGGGGAGACCACAATATGAAGGTACCATATTTATTTAACTGTTCCCCTATTAAGAAACATGTGAAGTCCCTCCCAACACTTATTTTTCACTGTTATAAAATAGATGGTAAAGAAGATACCGGGATGTACTGGAATACTCTCATTCACATCTGTGGGTATTTCTGAGGGGCAGATCGTCAGAAAAACAAATCCCTACTGGATCAAAGGCTATCACATTCTTTATGTCCTATAGCGTCTTTACTTCTTACACTCCAGTTTTAGGCCTGTGAACATCTTCCTAAAGTTGCCCTCTGAAAGAAGTAACTATTAAATCAGTAATTCCACCAGTAATTCTCTGGTCTGATATTTTAGATTCCTTATTTTATGGGGTAGAAGATCCACATAAAATCAGCAAAATACCTTTTTATTTTTTTGTACAGTTAATGTCACCTAATCAGTGAACACTGTTTACTATGTGCTACTTTCTGCTAATACATGGAAGAAGAGAAGATATTTGGAAAATAAAAAAAAAAGAAACAAACAAAGAAAATCTGGTTTCTGATCATATGCCAAAGTATATTAAAAATGTATCTGTTGGGAAGATAAGTGTTCTAGGCCCACTGGCTGTTTCCCAGTTCCTGAAACCCTCTGAGCAGCTTCCCTCTACAGGCTCTGAAATATCTTTTTCTACCCATTTCCACAGTCCACTTCCAGCCCCCTTCTGACCCTGGCGTAAGCATCATTCCCTAAAGAAGCCTCCTGATGCCTCCAGGCTAGGTCACACTTTTCCTATGTGCTCTTACAGAACCAAACTCTTCTCTTTCATTGAACTGAATGTATAATTATGTATTCCTTAGAATTATATTGATTAACAGTGGTCTTCCTCACTAGACTGTAAACTCAAAAGTTCAGGGACTGTATTTGTGTCTGCTTTTGTTACCATTTTATCCAGAGCATCTGGCTGAGTGCCTGGCTCATAGCTGAAGCTCAATAATTGCAGAGAAAAAGAAAGAATATGAAAGAATGAGAATAAATGATTATGAATATATGACTTCTAAAAGACTTGAACTATTTCTTCTTTTTCTTTTTTTTAGTTGTATTATTTTTTTTAAAGATTTTATTTATTTATTTATTTGACAGAGAGAGGGAGAGCATGCACAAGCAGGGGAACGGCAGGCAGAGAGAGAAGCAAGCTCCCCACTGAGCAGGGAGCCTGATGAGGGGCTCCATCCTAGGACCCCGGGATCATGACCTGAGCCAAAGGCAGACACTTAGCCGACTGAGCCACCCAGGTGCCCCAGATTTTGTTTACTTAAGTTATCTCTATGCCCAACATGGGGCTCAAACTCACGACCCTGAGATCAAGAGTCACATGCTCTTCCAACTGAGCCAGCGAGGCACCCCCAAAATATTTCTTCCTACTACAGATCTTCTTTATGAAAAATGTAATGCTAAAGAAATTATTGAAAGTGAAAAAATTCACCCACCTAGCGACCACCTTAAGAAAGCAGCTATTCTTTCTTACAGTTTTTTCCTAATCTCTGTCCAAATGCAAATTTTTATAAAATATACCCATTCATGACTTGAAGAGACTAGAGCTAGAAACAAAATTTTATGTGACAGTTTCTTCCTAGAGTTTCCTTTAACAGAAAAACGAATGCACATAACTAGGACGGCTGTTCAGTAGGAAATCGTCGGCGCAGGATTTGAGCTTAAGGATACACTCACACTTTGACATTTGGATACAGCATTACACACCTGTTTTTATAAGTCAGACGAACAGTTCTCGTACCTTCCCATTTTCCAGGCTGCTGTTCTTTGGAGGCCTGTTCCCACTTAGAAATAATGTCACATATCTAGAAGGGAAGTGGAAAACAGAGGTTTAGAGCAATTCTCAAATCAGCATTTTTTTGAAGACAAGCATGAAGCATGTCTGCAGACTGAAAAATTTCCAATTAACGTGATCAAACCAAATGGACTGAAGTCTTTTGTTTTAAGCTTCTGTGCACTCCTGGTTTTAGATTTAATTATAAATTGCTCTTTGGTCCACTTATCCTCTTGGACACCCATTAACTTTGGACTGTGGCCATACATTTTTTACTCAAAAAGGAATCTTAATGAAAGACTGAATGAGACTGGAAACAAGAAGATTCCAGGAATTTTTTCATAATTTAGTCACTGAAGAAGCAACTTTTCCACCTTCTGAGTTTATAAAGACTGGAATAACTGAGGTTATCTCAAAGCAACTTGAAATATAATCTTAAGATTCTTTGATTGGGAAAGAAAAAAAATTCTTCGGGTATCAAATAAATGTTTGCTTGCTTTTTTAACAGGTCATCTAGAACATTATAAATAAAAGTTTTCAAAAATATGCAGTAAGCAGTTATTCAGCAAAGCCCCTAGCATTTACCAAGCTCAAGTCAACCAAAAAGACTAGCTTATCTTCTTGACTAATTATTAACAACAGTGCTCTAGGAATGCGGGTCTCAAAAATTTACATTTGAATGTGCTGAACTGAATAGGATATACCTGGAGCTGAGGGGAAAAAGACATTCCTTTATGTAGATTTCGAAATAGGCAGCCACATATGCAGGGTGGGGGTGGGGGGAGGCGGGTAGCACACCTACTAACCAACATTCCTAAGAACTACGTAGGAGCTTGTGGAATAGTAGTAGGACAAGTGTTCTGTGGGACCCCTTGGAGCCCCAACAGGCTGATCTGCAAGTGTTGGGCTTGGTAGTTCGAAGAAAAGTACTGACATTTCATGTCCTCTAAACCTGTGGGATCTATTACTTCTGATCCTATGTTTTTTCCTATTCTGCCTCCATTCTCTCATCTTCACATCACAGAAATACCTTCACCCCGCAACAAGGCGCTTATTCCCAAGAGCAGTCAAGGACCATATCAAGTAAGCAAAGGGTCCAGACCCAGTTCTAGTTGTGTGATTGGGTGTAAATTGTTTTCGCTCTTGGGCTACCGCTTCCTCAATTGCAAAGTAAGAGGCCCATTCCTGTAAGGTTCCTACGGGTCTGTATTCTATATTTGTTACCATTGCAGTATGCAAACTTTATTAAAGTCATTTTACTACGACCTAGAAAAGATTTTTTAAAAATCATCCAGTTTTCCATCGTTGTTCATGATTTTCCTTATGTTTGCAATTCCCTCTTAATTTCCACGGGCCCATTTTCCACCCGTCCTTCGACGTCCAGTTCAGCTCTTCCCTATTTTCCAGTGCTGAACTTAACCTCCGTGGAACGTTCACAGGACTCTTAAATCATTTATCACTTTCAATTCTGGCTTAAGTTTATCAGCGTATACGGCTGCTCTTCCCCAAACAAACTGTAAGTTCACGGTGGACAGGAACTACTTCTGGCCCTCTGCATTCCCCACAAGGTCCAGCCCAGCTCCCATGACAGGTAAGTGAGTATTGCCTAGTGAATGAATACAATAAAAAGCTACTTTATTAGAGTTGCCCGACCTCCTCTCTTATTACCCTACTAGATAGGGTAGTATTGCTATTACTAATCTTTCTCCTGTCTTACCATGGAGTCTGTGTGTGTGCAGGTTGTGTTTAAGAATTCTATGACTTCAACAATTTTTTTTATTGTGCAGATTAGATGACTTAAAATTTCTGAAACCTCCTGAACTGAATTTTTTGCAAATAGCAAAAAGTAGCTTCTTCCCTGTTTGCTGGATCTGCATTCTTTTTTTTTTTTTTTAAAGATTTTATTTATTTATTTGACAGAGATAGAGACAGCCAGCGAGAGAGGGAACACAAGCAGGGGGAGTGGGAGAGGAAGAAGCAGGCTCATAGCAGAGGAGCCTGATGTGGGGCTTGATCCCATAACGCAGGTCACGCCCTGAGCGGAAGGCAGGCGCTTAACCGCTGTGCCACCCAGGCGCCCCCTGGATCTGCATTCTTAAAAGGAGTTGGCTTCACCTTAATGTTTCCTTGAAGACAATGCTCTACGTCCCTGCCAGAAGGATCATCGGTGAATAATGCAAAGCCAGACTGTGTTGGCTTCCTCATTCCTGTATCCTGGTTCAAAGTGTTCAAAAATTCTTCTACTGTGGTTGATGCATCAAATCCAACTACCTAAGCAGAAATAACAAAGTTATTCTCTTAACAAAAAACTATGTACATTTCAAACTTAAATTTCAAGAAGGATTTCAGGGGGGAGACGGCATATTTGATGCATGATTAATATAATAACATATATTTATCTAGGTGCTTTAACTCCCCCCATACCAAAGCTCTACTGGAGAAAATTAATGTCATCTTAATTGCTAGGTTGCTGTAAGAATTCAGAAATCTTGGCTTCAGCCAACAGACATGAATTCAAAATACAAAGATCATTTGACAGCCGTAAACATCTTGCAGAGATATCATGCCTACCCATCAAAAGCAAACCAAGAACTACAGTACAATATGCAATCTTTAAGCTAATGGAAAAAAGTAAACAAGAAATGCACTTGAACAGTCATGGGGATGCAAAGCAGAGCATAGGGAATAGAGTCAATAATCCTGTAATCACTTTGTATGGTGACAAATGGTAACTAGACTTTCTTTGTGATCATTTCGTAATGTATATAAATGTAGGATCACCGCATTGTAAACCTGAAAGCAGGGTAACATTGTGTGTCAACACTTCAATTAAAAATGAATAAACAAACAAAAATAAATAATGTTTGTTTCTTTAATATGCAGTTACATATCTGAACTCTGTGATAAGAAGCTGTGGCTACAAAGATCAGCTGCCAGCTTCAGAACATGTTTGCTTCAGTTAATAAGTAAACATCTAGGGGCGCCTGGGTGGCTCAGTCAGTTAAGTGTCTGCCTCGAGCTCAGGTCATGATCTTGGGGTCCTGGGATGGAGCCCCACATCCGGCTCCCTGCTCAGAAGAGGGAGAGAGAAGTCTGTTTCTCCCCCCGCCTTCTGCCCTTCCCTTGCTCGTGCTCTGCCTCTCAAATAAATAAATAAATAAATAAATAAATAAATAAATAAAATCTATTAAAAAAATAAGTGAACACCTAGATCTGAGAGCCGGAAGGTCTGGAGTTGTTTTCCCAGATAATTCCTGAGGCTTGGAGACTTTGAAAAAACTAAACCTGTACACACCCACTGTCAGTATTTATTTTCTCACCTAGCAAGTACCCTGACTGGGAAAGGACTCAATCAAAGTATTTCTGATTTTCTCTATCAGAATTATACGGGCAGTAAAGCTCTTCCCTTACTTGGCTCAATTTGGATTTCAGTGTGAATCCTTAGCAAAACTGTTTCAAAACTCAGCTGTTCTGATAGAAGACATGTAATGTATTTGCACGCTTATGATCACTGCCAGCTGCTGACAGAGGTAGGTAGACGGTCTCATTTTCCTATTCCACAGAGGCTACACATAGGGTTCAAGGCGAAGCAGGCATGCTTTCATCGGGGCAGAAAGTGCAACCCACCTGATATATCCCATTCATGAAGTGCACGGGAATACTGAAGGGCAAAGAATGATGATAAGGGTTTCGAAGAAGGGTTGAAAGGATTTCCATTCTTGAGGGTCTTGCTTCTCGATCTCCGTTTTGTTGGGTTCTTTCTACACATCGCTGGCAGTAAATGGCATACTTTCCAAATTCTGTCCTGTAATACACAACTTAAGATAAAGCCTACAAATAAATTCAAGACAACCTAATACATTAGGTTGGTGTACATTACCATGCCTTATGCTAATTTTGACGGTAATTCTTCTTTCTGAATAGTATTAAACTGCTACAACTTTTCCCAAATTCTAGTTTCTTTACTTTTGCAACTGACTGAATCAAACTTCCCCAAAAAGCATTCTTTCTCTTTCTTTTATTATTGTAGTTACAAAATGAATTTAAAATTACCAGTCATTATATAGTCAATAGACAGTAATTATCTTAACAAATACAAAGGAATCAATTGCATAAAATAGGATAGGCTAACAGGAAAAACACATGATGTAGCAGAGGTCTCTTTGGAGGAACATGGAGGTTAGTGCTTGACTGCTAACTAGGTGAGAAAACAGCTTCAAACAAACAAAAACGTATTTTCCTTCTTTACCCTATAAAACATGCCCGTCTTAAAAAATCTTAAGCATTAAACAAGACCACTGGTAAATAAATGCAAAAGCTGGATGGAGATCTTATTTGCCCTCATTTATAATTTCTATAAAAGCAGACTGATAATACCTCTAAATATTTGTATTATAAAGTACCTTCTAGGCAAACCTTAAAATGTCACCCTTTAGAGGTGCCTGGCTGGCTCAATTGGTAGAGCATGCAACTCTTGATCTCAGGGTTGTGAGTTCGAGCCCCACGTTAGGTGTAAAGATTACTTAAAAATTAAATCTTTAAAATGCCTCTCTTTGGGGTGCCTGTGTGGTGCAGTTGGTTAAGCGTCTGACTCTTGGTTTCAGCTCAGATCATGATCTCAGGGTTGTGAGATCGAGCCCTGCATTGGGCTCTGCACTCAGCACGGAGTCTCCTTAAGACTCTCTCTCCCTCTCTCTCCCTCTCCCCTCTCTGTGCACGTGCACTTTCTCTCAAATGAATAAATCTTAAAATGCCACCCTTTGTCTAGGGGCTCTTCAGTGACTACAACTAAAATCACGTAACCTTGGGGCGCCTGGCTGGCTCTGTCAGGAGGGCATGGGACTCTTGATCTTGGGATCATGAGTTCAAGCCCCACATTGGATATAGAGATTACTTAAAAATATAATTAATTAATTATATAAAATCACATGACTTTTATCACAGAGTCCCCAAAATATAATACAAACTGGGGAGTATTTTCCTACTATTCCCAAGTTGTTTTCTCTTTCATTGTGTTTGTTTTGTTTGTTTTAGAGCCAGAGTCTATTTAAGTCATGAACCTGTTGCACAAAATGATCGTGATACCCTTGGCTGGGTGCCCTGGGTCCCACTGTAAGAAAGCCATACTGACGGGTGGATTTTAGATGTCCTTTTGAAGGGAGTAAAAATTCTGAAGCAATTCAAATACATACAAGGATAAAAGGAGGGAAGACCGTCAGGGAAGTTTTCCCACTTAAAAAAATTCAACCTAGAGAAAAATAGCAACAGGGGAAACGAAGGGAACAAAACAGCTGCTTTTACGGAATGAGCACCCACTCTTGCTAAGTCATCCACCCCTGAAATGCACAAAGACTTTTCACTTATAAATATTGTCAGTTTTTCAAGCTCTTATTGCAGTCCTCTGGAAGAGATTTAACACAAAAAAGGAAATACTTTCCAAGCCTCACATAAAGGAGAACCAAAGGCTTCTGGCACCAACATTTGTTTCACACATTCTTCCGCAAATGTACCTGGCAGGTTACTAAATACTTATGACTTATTGTCGACTTTCAGAGCCACGTAAACAGGTTCAGCTGGCTAGTTCTCTGCACACCTGGAATCTGCATTCCTCTTTAGATGGAGCCTGAGGAGCCACAGGAAAGGATGGTGGGGAAGGAAGAGCCCAACACAGAGAGCCAAGAGCTGCCAGCCCTGGGCAAAGAGAAGCACCATAGGTTAGACACCACCTGGCAGTCAGAGACCCGGTGAGAGCCAGTGTGACTGACAGAGGCTGTGAGGAAAGGGATGATGATGGTCCTTTTCAGCCCCCACAGGTTTTTGCTCCTTCCACATAAACATTACCGGCTTAGAGCTTTTATAACATAAAAACATTCCATGTTCTATAATCCATCTAGTTGTATACCCTATTGTCTACGTTGAGGAACCCAAGGTCATGTAGATATGGCAGTCCTTTTGACATCACCCTCAAAGATTAGCGGCATTGTTTTTGTCCGTTTATGTATTTACTCGTTCGCTGAACTAGAAGTAATGGCTTTGAGGAGAGGCAGACTGAAAAACAGCAAAAAAGTCATATACCCCAAACCAAAACCAATCTACCCACACATACATACATATATACATATCCAAATAAGGGGCAAGTATAATGATATTAGCAGAGGTTATCTTTATGTAATGGGATTATATGTGATTTTTGTTTTTCCTTTGCTCTGTTCTGTATCCTCTTTTCTATTTTATTTTTCTTTTATTAAGTATAACTTCAATCATTTTTTAAATGTTGTATGAAGAAGGAGGGGGAAAAGGTACTGTCTCTGGTCTTGAGTTACCTACAGTTTAGGAGAGTTATATATTTTAACAGTAATTTACAATATAACATGGTCAATACCATGGCATAATCTTTTTCTTTTTTACGTATAACCAATGGAGGGAATAGTTAACTGCTATGGGAGTCAGGGAAGAATTCACAGCGGAGACGTTGCCTGGGCCAACTGTAAAGTCTACAGGTGGGAAGAAAGAAGGGGATCCAGGCAGCAGGAAGAACAACAGGTGCATGGTGAAGGATCATGTGAAGGCACGGTGCATCTGAAGAATGGGGTGTATTTATTCTTTCAGCGTATGCTGGATGCAGGAGGCAAAAATTAAGTGGAGAAACAGGAGGCCTCTGGAGCTAGATTATGAAGGGTCCTCAATGCAAATGAAGCTTAAGCTTCCAACATCGCTCATGCACGGGCCCTCCAAGGCCCGGGAAAAGTTGTATTGACTGTGTTTATGTGATCCTGTGTTCTTTTAAATTGTGTGAAAGTAACATACTTAAAAAAAATAGCACATTAGTAATAGTATAAGCTTAAATTGTATAAGCTTCAACTCCCGTGAAACCTGAATCCCCTGAGAGTACTATTTGCTAGGGTAAGAACTTTCCGGGTTCATCCTGCAGTTAATAGGGAGTTAATAAGCAAAGATTAAAACAGGCATTCATTGAAGAGTGAACATCAGTGACCAAAAGCCACCTGAAAATATACTCAGCTGTGCTAATAGTTAAAGAAATGCATCCTAAATCACTAGTGAAATACCACTTTTTACCTGAAAAGGACTTAAAAGCAGAATTACACTGAACATTGATGAAAATATATGGAAATTCTAGAAATGGATTCAAAGAAATTTGCTGGACTTGTACACAGGGTTTAGGTGCAGAGAGGTCTACTGTAGGGATATTTAATCCAAGAAAAATGATTGGAAGAACCTAACTGTATAGTGATTGATTTTAATGCACCATTAATGTTTCTGAAGAATGATGAAGGATACAGGGGAAATGTTATGCTCTACAGTTTTTAAAAAAGTAGTATGCACACTGCAGCTCCAGTGGTGTGGAGACAGTGAGTGTGCATAAATGTACGCAATACACATTTACACAGAAACACAAATATATAAATAAACGGAAAGAATATACATCAAAATATTAATAGCTATTTTTCATTTTCATACTTTTTGCATTTTTCAAATGTCTATATTGAATATGTATCATGCTCACAGTGAGGAAAACAACATCATTTTAAATTGCATGTATATGTATCAATATATACCTGCAGCGGTCCTGGTTGATTCTGTGGCTGTCTCCGTCTTGTCTGTTTAATGAGCTGACAGCAAATTTCATTCTGGAGCTCAGGATGTGTCAGACAGACTTGCAAAGCACTCTGGGCTAGAGATATATGGTAATCAATCGCAGGGGAGTCAACTGCTGCATTTATGAAAAGCTGGCATGTCTGAATTAAAAAAGGAAAGGTACATTCAAAGTGAGAAATGATTAGATTTATTCTGCATGAATTATATTGATTCTCTTCATAGCAACAGTTTTTGTTTAAAAGGATGGAACAAGATATACTGTGATAACACTAACCAAAGATATCTGGAGTGACTACATTAAAGTCAGACAGAGTAGATTTCAGAGCAAGGAATTCTGCAAGAGAGATGAAGAGGGTCATTTTATGACAATGGGGTCAGTTCTGCTAGAGGACATAACAATCCTAAATGTTTATGTACTTAATAACACAACTTCCAAATATATGGAGCAAAACCTGATAGGAGTGCAAGGAGAAACAGACAAATCCACGAGATTCCAATATCCTTCTCGTAATAATTGAGAGAACATGTAGACAGAAAATCATTAAGGATTTAGAAAACTTGAACAACACTATTTTTTTTTAAAGATTTTATTTATTTATTTATTTGACACAGAAAGAGAGACAGCCAGCAAGAGAGGGAACACAAGCAGGGGGAGTGGGAGAGGAAGAAGCAGGCTCACAGCGGAGGAGCCTGATGTGGGACTCGATCCCATAACGCCGGGATCACGCCCTGAGCCGAAGGCAGACGCTTAACCGCTGTGCCACCCGGGCGCCCCAGAATATGCATTCATTTAAAAAGTATACAGAACATTAACAATCTGGCATCCGTCAGGCTATAAACTTCATATGAACAGTGACTAATCTTATATATCTTTGTATTCCCTACACAGCACAGAATGACACAGTAAATGTTTAATGAATTAATGCATTTAAAATCTGATTAAATATAATAGATATTAAGAAAGGTTAAAAGGAAGTGTTCGTAAACACAAATGGTTGGCTTTAACTACCATTTTGTTACATACAGTGGGTAGTCTTTACCTCTTCTGAGAACAGAATATAATCAAATAAATTGACTCTGTAATCTAAAGCACTGAGCCCAAGCATTACATGAAATGCTCAATGAAAAAAAGATTTCCACCATTAAATTTCATCATGGTAAGGAAGTATCTATCATTATTTTATGAAAGTTGAATTTGTCAAATGCCTTTTCCACATCTATGGAGATGACTGTCTATGATAATAAATAGTAGTAATAGACACCCTAATATTCAGCCATCCTTGGTTTCCTGGAGTAATTCTCTTTTAGTCACAATTCGGTATTCTTTTAAAGTGATGCTGGTTTCTGTTTACTAAGATTTTACTAGTTTTTGCATGAAATGCTCTGTTTTGTACAATCTTTTCTGGGGTTTGGTACCAAAGTAATGTTTCACAAAAAGAATCAGGTGATATGATGACTGAGAATTGCTTCGGAATAATCCAATGTTGACGGAGCAGTGGGAGTGGGGAGATGAAAACAAAACCATCCATGTTCCTCATAATATTTTCTCTACTGTTACATAGGTTTGAAATTTTCCAAAATAAAAAGTAAAAGTTAAAAACTGAATTGGGGACATTTCCTTCTTTTTCTATGCTTTGGGACATTTAAAGAAGATTGAAATGATCTATTCTTATAAAATTTGGCAAATTCCCCTATTTAGATTTCATTCTCTATTCAATTTGGGCCATTTATACTTTATTACAATGTTCACTACTTCATCCAGATTTTCCAACATATTTGTATGGAGTCTTTCTTGCTTGGGGTATTTGTATATTCTACAGGAGGATTTTTAATGTTTTTAATTTTCATTTATTTATTTTTTAAGATTTTATTTATTTGACAGAGCGAGAGAAAGAGGCAGAGAAAGAGGTAGGCAGAGGGAGAGGGAGAAGCAGGCTCCCCACTGAGCAGGGAGCCCGATGTGGGGCTTGATCCCATGACCCTGGGATCATGTCCTGAGCTTTAGGCAGACGCTTAACCAATTGAGCCACCCAAGCGCCCCCATTATGGTAATTTTAAAACATTAGCAAAAATAAAGAGAACACTATAACGATCACACATGCACCCTTTCCCCAGTGTTAACAATCATCAGCATTTTGCCAAACTTGTTTCATTTGAACCCCCTTCCACCTTTTTTCTGGAATATTTTAATGTACATCATGTTATTTTATCAATAAATACTCCAGTATGGATCTCCAATAGTTTTTTTCGATAACCACCATATCATTTCATACCCCCAAATCAATAATAATTTGTTATCTAATAAACATGATTTTTTTTTTGAGATGGGAGGCATGTAGGCAAGAAGGAACCAAAAGAAAGACAAAAATTGGGACTCTGTGAAACTAGGGCAAAATGAAATATCAAGGTCCTGGTGTGGAGTGAAGACCTGAAGCCACAGAAGGTACACAAGATTCTGAGACAGGAGAAAAGAAAGAGAAAGAAAATAAATGAAAGAATGTCAGGGAGAGAGATTTGAGGTGTTCATGTCTAATGCTCTCTAATTTTCTCAATGAAATAGAAGGTAAGTTTGTTGTGAAGCACATTATTGAATAGGGAGTTTGGGGGGGGGGATGTGACCAAAGAGAAGCAAAAGAAGAGAATAAGTTAGCCCTGAAGAATAAAGACCACAGATTTATATTGGCTCCAGTTCACATGGTGCTTGATCAATGTGGAAGTGGACAAGACAGCAACACTGATCTATATTGGGGTTTGGCTGAAGAAGGCATGGAATTATGGGTCCCAAAGAACTGAGTATTAATGAAAGCCATCTAGACTGGATAAAGAGGGAAGAAAAGCCAAGAGACAGTTACCATGCTCTCTCTTGATGTCAAAGAAAATAAATGGCTCAGTGCTCGCTTCGGCAGCACATATACTAAAATTGGAACGATACAGAGAAGATTAGCATGGCCCCTGCGCC
>NC_048221.1:69788444-69806667 GCF_002007445.2 Ailuropoda melanoleuca | reverse complement strand
TATGGCTGGAGTGCATGTAATATGGCTTTTTATCTGTGCACCAGTCAGCTTGTTTTTATTAATACCTGCCATGTGCCCAGCCCAGTGTCAAATATTATGGCAATGAAAGGCAGTAATTGACTCAATCACATGGTATAATCCCTTAGGTGCCATGGCAGTTCATAGATTAGAGATTGGGATAAGACTTGAACAAGCACAGAGAGACCAGTAGGGTATGAATAAGAAAAAGACGCACAAGTTGCCCCCTTTTTAGGTAGGCATTAGAATAGCTTGAATAATCAAGGCAAAGGAGGGTGGGTACATTTGTTTTTTCATTCCCGCCATTGTTTATTTATTCTAGAACTCAGAACATTTACTATGTGAAAGATGGGATAAAAAGAATCTCTCATTTAATATGCAGGGAGCCCTCTCTGTAACAATGTGTTCAAAATCCATGTGGCAGGACTCTGATATCGGTAGGACAGTGTTACTGCAAGGGCCCCCTGGTATGTCCTCTGTAAGTTCCAGCACGGGAGGGCCAGCAGAGGCCCACAGGCTACCACACTCCATGCCAGATGATCTTGCGTTCGATTAGAAATCAGTGTATTGGCTGTCTAACATAGCAGCCTTTTCGTTTTTCAAAAAAATGTACTTCTGTTCACTTTTGTGGGTTCCCCACCTTACGTGGGAAGGAAGGAAATGGGCAGTACAGGCCCGCAAATCACTATAATCCAACAAAGCCTTGTTGAACACAGGCTGCACGCTGGCCTCTGTGTTAGGAGACGGAAGGGATGCAAAGATAGAGAAAAACTAGCCCTGACTTCAAGGAACTCATATCCAGGAGGTGAGAAAGATGTGTAAATAAATAATTTTCATTGCATATGGCAAGGGTGATAACAAATGTGGGCAGTAAGCACAGGAGTAGCCCAGAGGAGGGGCAGGGAGGGCATTCTGGACTCCAGCAATGTCAGCGGCAAAGACAGGGCAGTGTGTAATGGCATGGCGAGTATGGAGAGCTCTTAAGAAGTTAGCTCTTCTGGAACCTAGTAGAAGGTACACAAGTCTGCGGAAATCCATGGAGGCCACACAGTGAAAGCTCCTCAAGGGAACCTCTTGGTGAAAGGGAGCCCCTGAAGGATTTCTCGGTGTGTGGGTATGTGAGTCTCCGTGTCTGTCTAAGCACCCGTAGCCCTGGACAGGGATACTGATGGCGGAGTTCGCTCCTATCTGAAATGCCAGTAAAGTGATGTGAACTCTCATTTTTAGACCACTTCGTGTTTTCTCTCTTTTATGTAGAAAGCAGGAGTTCATGGGCCATAAACTGCTTCTCTGCACCTAGTATCGTTTGCCTTCCATGTGGCTTTTAGGCAACTCGCCTGAGCTGCCTGTTTGGGGAGAATAGGGAATTGTGATCACATATGTGCTCTCGTCTGTTCATCAGTAGCAGGCCAGGTCCTCCTAGCTGCTGTGTCTGGGGATCAGGAAGTCAGGGCTCTCCAGGAACCATCCTGTTGAAATCTCTGCTTCCAGCCAGGCCCGCGCCAAGTCAGAACCCTAAATCTCCTGTTCTGCTAGTGCTATAAAGGCCTTTCTGCTACCCCTTCATGGGTTTCATAGAAATTCATCGTCTGCTGGCTTCCTGAGCCCATTCCTTCTTGTTGGATGGGAAGGAGGAGATGGTGTCACAGGCCAGCCGTCTGATTGGACCTTCATGCTGTGCAGTCAGTGCCTGAAAGATGGATGACCAAGTGCCGTCAGTCTCCTCGGCGGCTGGAGAGGTCCTCCTGTCCTCTTTTAACTTCTCCTCTGGCCCCTATTGCAATTTTCCAATTAGGCTTTCAGCATTATCACCCCCCCCACACACACACACATCTTCTCCAATTTTTCTCCATGATTTTTCAGCCCTAGAAAACAAAAGCATGAATCACTGCAATTCCCTGCGTTTCCACCTTCCTTGCCGAGAGTCCAGGAAAGCCACTTTTGTTTCCAGTACAGTCAACTTCTTATGCTCCAAGTGTGAACTTTACACTTTGTGGGCGGTCCGTAGGTGGTTCCTAACACCAGGCTTCCTCTTGCTCCCAGCACTTTTACTTTATTAATCAGGATGTGTTCAGAGCCTGAAATAAAGTTTGGGAGGAAAACACACTGCTGGAGGGCCACCATTCCAAAGGAACATATCAGTCTTTCCGTATTATCCACATCATTGACACGATAACCTTGAGGTTGCTGAATAGGAAAGGAAGGACTGAATATAAATGATGACGCTTCAGCCTGTCCTGTGAGACACGCCTGCCTTGTCCCTGAGGTCCTTTGAGGTGGTCGCCCTGGGAGGTGAGTGTCTGCACTAATACCTCCATGCTCACATGAGCCCGTTCTGGGTCCTAATGGGCCCTTCTGGAAGCCAACCACTGTGTTCACGTTATCACCTGCCTCTCCCATGAAAGACATTGCAATGTGGAGTATTCCCAGTTCCACTGCTCAGGAAGCTCTTTATGTCCCTAGCAATTTACATATGAAAGGGGAATAAATGTTCCTTTGTGCCTACTTAGGATTTTCTGTATCTTTTCAGTATAAGCTATGAAACATTAATGTTACTGCCAAAAAAAAAAAAAAAGCTAGTTTAAATTTTAGCACCGACACCTTTTTTCTTCTACAATTTATTTAATTATTAGCCTGAGTTCATTTAGTCCATTAAGTACATACACATTAGTGAGGGTGTCATTTATTTGTCTTTTTATTCCCAAAGGTTTTTAAAAAAAAAGTTCATTGGAGCCACTGGATAACCAATTCGGTTTTTAAAATTTTGACCCTGAAATTGAGGGCACATAAAATAAAGACTTTTGTCATATATTTATGTTTTGACTTTGCAAGATTAATTGGGATTTATATGAGGTGGTTAAGCAATAGCCATGGAGTTGTTGGGGAATTTTTGGTGATGAACGGCCAGCTGGCAACATGGCCTGAGTAGAGGCCTGGGCTTCTGCTCTTACAGGCCGCTTTTCATTCCAAGATGTCAAAGCCTTTATGGAAATCAGCTCGTTAATCCTTCACGTTCCTTCCTTCCCCTTTTGCCTCCATCCCTCCCTCCCTCGGTCCAGGTCAGTGTCTCTCTCACGGTTGTGAGGACAGTTCACCAACTACTGAAGGAAAACAAAGCCGACCTGGCCACAAGCGGAGCGCACATGGGGTGGAGAGGCTGGCTGCGGGCACCTGGTGAGGGCACTCAGCAGCGCCCCGGCGTGGCCCCAGGTGCCACCCCAGCTAACGGCAGATTCCAGCTGTGCCCCAGCTGGACCACAGGCCCTGCCTAAATAGGAAGGACTTTTTGAAAGCCCTGTCAAAGAGGCCTAAGAAGAAAAAAGACTTACTATTTTGATCGAGAGTTGGAATTATTATTATATTGGGCTTAAAATTTTTCAGAAATCAATTTGGTTATAAAAGGAAAAATGTGTGTGTGTGTTTTCCTTCAGACAAACGCGGTGAACTCAGTGAACCATCAGACTAAGTTGAATGGATGATGCGATGACCAGGAAGAAAAATGTGCCCTACTAAATTTTTTTTCACATTTTTTTCCTTGGTGGTCAGTGTAGCGTATGCTTGTCATAGAAAGTTAGGCGAGTATGAAATTTGGAAAAGAAGGGAATGCCAGTCTGCTCTTACCAACATCCAGTGGAAGCCACTGTTGTTAGTTCACAGTTTTCTGTATATACTTTCTTCATCTTTTCTCCTGTGCCTTTTTTTTTTTAACATAGTTGTGGTTTTACTATATATATAAGTTAGAGCTTACTTTTTTCACTTAACAGTGTCATGAAAGTATTTGCTATTATTATTAAAAACCCTTTATGGTATAGCCACTATGGAAAATAGTATGGCATTTCCTCAAAAAATTAAAAATAGCATTACTGTATGACCTAGCAATTCTACTTTGGGGTATAGACCCAAATGAATTGAAAGGGAGTCTTGAAGAGATATCTGTACACCCATGTTCATAGCTGCATTATTCACAACAGCCAAAAGGTAGAAGTAACCTGTGTCCATTGATGGATGAGTGGGTCAACAATGTGGTATACATGGACAGCATATTATTCAGCCTTAAACAGGAAGGAAATCCTGTGCCACAACATGGATGGACCTTGAGGACATCATGCTAAGTGAAATAAGCCAAACAAAAAGACAAATAATGTATGATTCCATTTATATGAGGTACCGACAGTGGTCACATTCATGGAGACAGAAAATAGAATGGTGGTTGCCAGGGGCTGGGGGAAAGGGAGCGAGGAGATAGTGTTTAATGGGCATAGAGTTGTACTTTTACAAGATGGAAAGAGTTCTGGAGTTTGTGACTCTGGGTATCGGCATTTATTAAGTGCCCAGATTGGCTGATGGTGCGTTTCTACTCCAGGCAGTAGTTCTTAATGCTGATGGCTGCTTATTAGAATCATCTGGAGAGGTCTTCAGACCTGATGCCAGGTCCCACCTCCAGAATTTCTGATTTTTCTGGTTGAGGGTGTGACCCAAGAAGTGGTAGTTTTTAAAACTCTCCAGGAGATTCTAAAATGCAGTCGGTTCGAGAACCACTGATGTGTTCCTGTGCATTCTTGTGTCTCCCATCTCCTTGAGAGAGAAGATGAAGGATGAGCATTGAGTGAGACAGCACTCATGTTAGAGAGCACTCGGAGTTTTCTTCTGAGGCTGCAGACTCATTCAAGAAAGATGGACTGACCATCCCTCCAGCCTGCTACCCCGGAGATACAGTGGTTAACACTTCCGTTCCACAGATGTGCCAGAATGCGGGGCCACGCCACTGTGTAGTTTCATATACGAGAGAATTTCCGAGGCAGATTACTTAAAAGCTGCTTTAGCAAGATATTTTAAGTTATGACACTTGCCCTCAGAAGTGCCAGTTAGACCTGATACTCTGGTGTGGTCTACTGTCCTGGAAGCTTATGGCTCATTTTTGTTTTTTGAGGGGAGGCTTGAAGAGAATAGACTCATATCTGTATCACTTCATTCAACAAATACTTTTGAGCCCTGCTATACGCCAAGCTGTGTTAAATACTGCAACTATCTATTAAAACCAAACTTCGGTGTAGAGAGGGTGACAAAACAGAGTCTTGTTGAATTGAATCATAGACCTAGAACTTTAGAACGAGAAGGAATCCTAAAGTTTCTTGCAGTCCACTCCCATCCCCATGTATATGGGAAAGTACAGCCCAGAGGGGTTGGGGGATTTGTTTTTACACAGCCTACCAGGGCAAGGGTAAGATCCTATTGATAACAATTAACGTTTGTTGAGGACTTAGTTCCCTGCTCCTTGTGGGGCTCTTTCCGCTGGCACCCCCTTGCCTCCATCTGTCCAGTGTTTTTATATCAAGGCTTTTGAATGTCAAAGCTTAAGCACTGTCGGGAACAGTGCTGCTCAGACCTTAATGTGCACATGAATCACCTGGGCATCTCCTTAAAATGAAGACTCATTCAGTAGGTCTGGGCTGGTGCCTAAGATCCTGCATTTCTGACGAGCTCTCATGCAATCCTGATGCTACTGGTTCTGCGACACGGTACATATTTTGAGGGCCAGGGGTCACTGTGGTCATCTAGACGGTGCCCCTTTGAAGTCCTCCCACCTTCACACTCTCATTCTCAAAGGCTGGAGCTTGGGGACACAGGACAAGGCTAAGGCCACTAAAGATGTCAGCTCAGAATTCTTTCCCCATCCACCTGGGATGTCCTGCACGGAGGGGCTGCATGGCCCCAGCACTTTTATGGGGAGCCCACACTCCCTTGTCTGGGCAGCCATCCCAGTAGCCTCAGTGCTAGGGTAGGACTGATGCTTGTTGGTGTGCAGAGAGTATTATCATTTTGAAAATAACAGTCTGATATTCTGGTGAGAAAAACAGGCTCTCAGAAATACAAGAACACGTCCCAAGGTTACGAGGAAAGCAATCTTGGGGAATAAATTTTTGAGTGAAACAGTCCTGATGGAGAGAAGAAATGGTGGAGGGCACTAGTTTGTTGGGCACTCTTTGTATTAGACCTAATGATTGTTACCTCAAGTTCGTTCTCATCTGTGAAAAGTGTTAGCTGTATGCTCCTCCCAATACAGCTTCCCCATCGGGGCTCCTGACACCCCCCGCTCCATCCTCCATGGACTCCTTGTCCATGTCTCTGTCTCTCCAGTACATACCTCCAGCCACTTGTGCCTCTCCTTCCCCATCCACCCCTTTGTCCATACTCTCACCGTTCTCCCCCATTTTCTCTCTTAGTTGTTGGGCCCAACGAAGTGGAGTGGTAAGCTCCTTGAAGGCCTTGCATTTAAATGTGTGAAGAAAATATGCTTATAGAGACAGAGCTGGGACTGGCTTTTGTGCAGCAATCCTAGTCCTGCCCCAGGGGGGGTCTGTGGCCAGCTGCAGAAGCTCTGGTTTGGGATTCTGTTTTGCTTCACAGCTGAAGACAGCATCTATATTCTAACCGCCAGAGTGATTCCCACAAGAGACTGCACCTCCCAGGCAGAAATACTGGGGGTTAGGTCTCATTTAATTTTCCCACTGTTCCTTTGCCCTTCCCAAACCCCTCGCGCCTTCTGGGCCGCTCCCCTCGCAAAGGAAGAGGTCCTCCTTTCGCAACTGCTCAAAATAAGAGAGGCCTCAGCCCTTTGCCGCAGCTGCAGGTTGCTGTTTCACCCCTGTGCCGTTGAAATGAGTCCAGTCAAGAAGGATTGTTAAAATATTCTGATGCTCATGTGGCATTTTAAGGCTATCATTTGTGGTCCCCGCCAAAACTGTAAGGGAAGCAAGTCTGAGCAGGGACGGTTAGTTACATAGCAGGTTTCCAGGCATTGCTGGGGGTTGGGTTTTTGCTTTTTTGGTTTGTTTCTTCTCTTTCTTTCTTCCTTTTCTTTCTTTCTTCATTTTCTTTCTTTCTTCTTTTTCTTTCTTTCTTTCTTTCTTTCTTTCTTTCTTTCTTTCTTTCTTTCTTTTTCTCCTTCCTTCCTTCCTTCCTTTCTTTCTTTCAAAATAAAAGTTTTCCCAGTACTCTCCTCCCACCGCATCTTTTTTAAAATTGCTTTTCTTTCAACCTCCAGATTTTATGGGGGAGGGAGACCACTCTGAGTCCTTTAGCTCTTCAAGTCTCCTAGCGCCTCCGGCATATTTGAAAGATGAGAGAAATGAAGTTGGTGTATTTCAGCCCCAAGCTTGTTGACATTTGTTCACTTCTCTTTCAGACTTCTCAGAAATATTTAAGGTCAAGCTATCTTGGGATGAGATCCTGTTTGTATTTTTTAAAAACAGAAAGAAGCATTAAGTTAGCACATTTCGACCCAAACCAATGGACAGGGTGCAAAACATTTTTTTTTATTAGATATTCCTTTTTTAAAAAATATGTCAAGACTTGAAGGAAAAAGGTGTCTGAGAAGAAGTGAAGCTTTAGAAGAATACCTGAGGTATTTCTTGTTGACAGGCTGAGCTTATGGAAACTAGTCAGGTAAAAGTAGTCACAAGAGATCAATATATTAAACTGAGCCTTCGAGCAAGTTGCCCAAGATCAAAGCTTCTTCATATGAATAAAAATAGTCCTTTCCTGCAGCTACACATCAAGAATTCCGCTGCCAACTGCTGATGCTTTCTACTTTTTAAATATAGAAATCTGCACACCTAACCTGGAAATGGCAATTAATTTGATAAAGGACTCCGAAATATCTGTTTTGCTCCCCTTGTAGCTTTTGGCTTATGGAGGTATTGCTGTTGGAAGATTTGGGCGATGTTGTCATTGCCCGGCTTGCAAAGGAGCGCAGGTATTAACACATTTTCATAATATTGTGTAAAACGCTAACATAGTGGCTTATTTTTTTTCCTTTAGCATGTAACATGTTCCATCTTTTGGATAAATCAACACATGGAACCATTCCCGATGAATTGGAGCCAATTCAGATTCACAAATAGCAAGGCAGTGTAGCCGACACAGTGGGGAACATAGAGATGAATGATATGGTCCCTGTTTCAAAAACCACATAAATAAGACAGGTATGGATTTAATTAACTATAAACAAGTAAGAATCTGGTAAATTCTGAAGCGAGGTCAGAGTGTGTTACAGGAGCTGGCTTGTGGGATCAGGGTGCCAAGGACATCTTCTAGGAGGAGGGAAACGTCTTTAAAAGCTGAGTGAGATGTAATTATTAGGTAAGGGTAATTTTCTTAGATTGGAGAATGAGTGAGTTTAGACTGATGGAGAGCCTGTGTTGCTAAATAAATTGTGAAGGTCTCATTGCCCAAGCACAAAGGAAGGAGTCTTAGCACGGTGCTCAGCATTGTGGGAACCACTTTAGGCATTTACAATGGCGTCTCTATTGTCAGAGTTTAGTGATGGTTCAGTCTAGTTGAAAAGAGAGTTATCCATGTGAAACAACCAACGGTGACGTGCATAAAGAAGTCTGAATTCTGTGGTACATAGAATAAGTACAAGAATTCAGCGAAGAATGTAGACTGGAATAGTCAGGGAAGGCTTTGCTTTCTCAGGGAGCTAGGTATTTGAGATGGGTCCTAGAGCATTGGTGTGATTCGGAAACATCAAACGTGGTGGGAAAAGAGCGCGTCAGGAGTGTGGACAGCATGTGCAAGGACACACCGAAGGGAATGCATGGGATATATTGTGTGCCAGCGAGGGCAGAGGGCTGCAGGAGACACGCTGTGTTTCAGAGAGCGGTACAAGATTTGATAAGAGACCAGTTGTGGCAGGCCTTAAATGTCAGCCAGAGGAATTTGGATTTGATCCAAGAGTTAAAAGGAAGTCAGTAAGCTCAGGCTTATACTGGTAAGTACGCTGCTGTCTCTGCGCACATGAGCTACGCTGAGGAGTGTGTTAAACCTTTGCAGCCCCTCCCAGTGATCAGCACAAGTTCCAGCCCCTCCTGGCGGTGAGCGAGAGCTCCCCGGGAACCATCTACCAGCGTTCTGTCTGTCCCTTGGAAGCCCCTGTTGCCTGCCTGGGCAGCTGGTGAGGGGAGTAGAGATGCCGCTTGTGTACATTTTTAGACTGCCTGCCTGTTGTCTTCTCAGCAGTGCCCAAGAGGACCATTGAGCCACAGAACTTACGGCAGGAAGGGAACTTAGAGATCATCTGGTCTGGTGGAATCCTTTCTTCAAATAGAAGCTTAAGAGGAAGTTCAAGATGTTGAAGATAGTAGGGCTAACACTTGAGGTGCAAGCTGGGATGGGGGCCGGGATACCCACCCGCACGGCCCCTCACCCGTTGGGGACCCCGAAAGGGACTAAGAGGAGCATTCTGACTTCCTATTTCAAAATAGGAATCTAATCCAAACCAGTATTTGTAGGTGAGGAATTAGGCACTTCTTCCTGCTTGACAGATGTGGCCGACTCTGGAGGTGGCCCAAGTTGGGCATAAATAGCAAATTTGCTTTTTGCCCCTTGATCCACTTCCTTCTTCTACTGTGGCCTGATCACCCTTGTAGCGAATCCTGCAACCCCGTGCCCTTGGGCTGTCCCAGTGCCCTCTCTCGGGAATGGCCCTCCTCGGACAGAGACCCATGCTTTAGACCTTCCTGCCATCAAACGTTTAGCTATTCAAGGTCCTCTTCCCTTAGAAATCTCTTCTTAGCTGGCTGACTGCCGCTGCCACTTGATCTGACCAACGAATCATGCTAACGTGGTACCAAGTTCTAACATGTAAACAAGTCATTCTCCTGGATCATATGGCTGTTTTTCGGTAGTGATCTTTGGAGACAGTACCCTTCACTGAAGTCAGCAACTCTGGAGGCAGGCTCCTGGGCAACACACAGACCTGGCCGGAGTGCTTCTTTATGCCTCGCTTGGCCTCCTGCTTCTCTGCCCTTGTACTGAGCTGACTCAGCCGTGGTACGTTTATCCCGTGTCGCCAGACTTCAGGCCGCCTCCAAGAGGGTTTTGGGGCCCGTGGACTCATCTTACGTGAATAGACTGAAGGAGCGGCTTTAAGAGAAACCCTCCAGAGCCTCGCTCTCCTTCCTTCCTCCCTCTCAGCTGCCGGTGGTACCCAGGCTTCCTTGGTGAGAGGATTGGCCTACACACCTCTGAAAATAACACTTGCCCATGCGGTCTTGGGAGCTTACTCCAGGGCTCCCCACCTGAGCCCAAAGGCCCTGTGTTTCTGGGTAACCAGAGGAGGGGGCACTTTGAGACGGACTTGGCAGATGGAAAAGCCTCTGACCTGTGCATGCGTCCTGATGGAGTTGAGGAGAGACAGGGTCCCCTCGAGGTTAGCAGGTCTGGGTTCTGGTCCCTGTGCAGCTCTAGCCAAACCCTGTGGAGCCAGCCATTTCATTGGGACTCCGTTTTTATCTGTAAAGTGGAAACCTGTAAAATGACGGTGGGAAACTGACGTGGGCAAGGAGGGGCGTGGTGCGTAATCAGTGTGAAAGTATAGAAGAGCTAAGCACATAGAGGAAATGTCTCTGGTCAGATGATTAAGTCTATATCAACATCATCAGCCATGTTGAAAACAGGCCTTTAAGTGGGCCCTCGCAGGAGCAGCTGCGCTCGGAGCCTTGCTTTTCACCAGACCGGCCACGGGACACAACACCGCAGCGCGTGGCTGCAGACCAGCATACTCGTTGTCTGGCACGGCGTGTTTGGGACACGTAGACACGATTTGTCAAGGAAACCTTGATTCTGTTCTTTGTTTTCGCGCTAATCTCGGGTAGTTCACTTGAGCTACACGGGTTGCTTTGTTGATTTGTAAAAAAATGGGAATAATAATGCCTATTTTTCTTCCCTCTGAAGAATTTTATAAAGATAAGGTAGGAATATTTTTTGAAGACAAAACTTTTAATAGAAGGCAGTTGATATTGTTATTATCGGTATTACTATCACTACCAGGGCTAATTTCCAAGTGTGCGCTTTGCCAAGTTCACATTAACACGGTTCTGTTGACTGTGCTGTTGGAAATTCTCACCTTGTGATCTGCGTACAGACTTCTTAGGCAGCTTCCAGAAGTTTTCATTCGCCTCACTTATGTATCCTTTTTTATAATCCTGGGGAGAAAGTAGGGTTTGAAAAGAAAGGGGACTTCTGTTAGCATTTTATATAATAACTGAAGCTATATATCCTCCAAGCCCCAAACTGTACAATAAAAGTTTTCTTGGATACTACTTTTCTCCCATAATTCCTAGCACATAGCTTATTAAGTTATTAACCAGCAATTTCTCTGGCAGCATATTAAACTTTACTTTTAAACAAGTCACAGAGGGGGGGAAACATGCATCTCTCATAAAAGGAATAAAAACCATACACCCTCTAAAACGATTTCCCCAGGCTTTGAACAAATCCCAAGCCCCACACAAGGTCTCTTTTTCCTCATTCTCTGCACATAACTTGAGTGTTAGTACATTAATGAGAAAAAGATGCCTAATAGAAAGTTGGAAAAATATGAGGGCCTCTGGGGGGTGTGGGAGGCTCCCTGGGGGTCCTCTGAAAAGGCAGGTGAGCCTTAATAGAGGGAAAAGGCTAAGCCTTGGCCTTGAGGTTGTGGGTTTCCTCTTGAGCTGCGGTTTTGCCAGGGAGGCCGAAGCGGCCGTGGCCTGGGCCCTGACCTGCGAAGTGCCCTGGTGCCTTCTCCAGACTGCCTAGGCCTTGCCGAGTGCCTACCCAGAACCCTGGTAAGGCATTTGGGGCCTTGTTCACAGATTCCATTCCCCAGAACAAAAGCTGCTTTTCCAGGGGAAGCCCCATGTGCTCTGTAGCCATGGCTGGGATGTTTGGCCCCTTTCTGGACAGACTCAGAGCTCCTGGTCTCTTGCTTTGGGCACAGGCGACTCAGTCAGTTCCCTATAAATTGGTCAACCGCCAGAGCAGGGCATGAAGATGGCTTCACTTTAAAAGGAAAATTCAAGTAGGAGAGCTACAGGGCAGCTTCTGCGTGTGGGTGTGAGTATAAACACTTGCAAAGCTCCAGACCAAGGAAGGCTGGATGGAAGTTGGAGCATACCATAAAAATGCAGCTCTGCCGTCACACCCCCTCAGGGGAGGGCAAGGTAAACGAGCAGTCCTGGGTAGCCAGCCAGACCCTACACACCGCTGCCAGCTGGCCCCAAGTGCAGAGCTAAATTCTGGATGTTACAGTGGGGGGAAAATCACTTGTTTAAAAATATATATTCTGCAATTCATGACCATTTGGCATCTTGGTTTAAACAAATCCCCTATTGTTGCTCCAAGAATGCCATGTGATGGTTGCTTGGCTGGGGGCTGTGGTAAAAATGGAAATCAGAAGGGAGAGAGGGATTTTTTTTTTATTTAATTTACACTTCCACATTTACATAACTTAATGTGGCCTGCATCAAAGAAGTACCTCCTGGCTCCTAACCCACAACAGCTCTTCCTTTTATATCCAAATGTAAAGAGAGGCAACTCTGGTTCTGTGGGCAGCTCCCATTGCAGAGACGTGAACTGCCGAGGATTGCAAAGATGGCCGTCGGGATCTCTGGGAGACCAAAGGAAGGTCAACAAAATGCCCTGTGTCGAGTCAGCAATTCAGATCTTCGGAAGCTGTTTTCTGATGGTTAGTCAGGGAAGGTTTTCTTAGAGGACAGGCTTTGAAGTGAACTTTCAATAAAGAGCATGGTGTGGCTGGACATGTGTCAAGTTTGGGGTTCTTGGTAGGATATGGGAGCGTATACACCCTCCAATACACACACCCTCACACACACACACACACACACACGCACACACACAAGGCCATAGGCTCTGCAAGGCCAGAACTTTCTCCTCTCGCTCTCTTTCCGTCCCAAGTAGGCTCAGTAAATGTTTCTAGATTAAGTAAGTTAAGCCATGAGTCTAATTAGGCTTCTGGAGGAGTAGTTCCCCGGGGATAAGAGTGACCTCAGACCCTTACTCTGTTGAAGTCCAGATACATTCTCTGGACTTAGAGATCTTAACAGACACTAGCAGCCTAAAGCTACAACAGCTGTTTCCAGCCCTCTGAAGATGGCAGTGAATGCTTCTAGAAGAATATAGGGTGTCCACAGTGAACTGTCTGTTCCCTTCTAGGGAGCCCACCAAAGCCTCACATTAGCGAGTGTGGATCCTAGCTTTTCTGTATGGATTGGGTTGGTGGACTCCCACTGGTGGCTTCAATCCTTTGGAGCTTTTGAACTCTTAAAGGTCACTCTGAAGCTCTCTCTTTGGGTGTTTCACTCATCCTCTGTCATTTCCTGTTGCCCTTCCCCTCCCATGTCACCTTTGCACTTCTCATTATTTTCTGAATGTGTCGTGTGCCCTGCCTGGTCTTTGGACATGCTGCTTCTGCTGGGGTCACTCCGCCCATGTTCTGTATCCCAGACTCCTCATTCTCCAGCTCTTTGCCAAGTCACTTCCTAACTTACCCAGGAGTACTGGGCAGGTCGCTCTTCAACCATCCTTAATTTTTACTCTGTCAGACCCCTCCTTTGGGCCATTCCTCATACTCTAGTGTGGTTGGTTGCATGTTTCTCCTGCTAAACTGGTGGCTTTCAAGATTTTTTGACAGCCACTTGAAACAAATACTTTACATATGACCTAATGTTTATGTGTGCCATATGTGTCTGTGTGTCTATATGTACACACATGTGAAATCTTGCACAGTTTGGAATTGTGATAATATCTATATATAAGATATGAACAGTCTATAAGAAAAAATGCAACAGGGGAATTCACTCAAGTTGTAGCACAATTTAATTTCAGGAATGTTTGCTTTCAACATACCCACCATCACTTTGGATACCCAGCATAAGCCTGTTGATACCATTCAGTATAATGCAGGGTGGCTTATTACCTGGAAAAGAAAAAGAAAGGAGTTGGAACAAATCAACCAATGTTTTTACTTAAAATTATTGCATTTCATAAATTATTTGCCTCTAACCCCAAAGGTAATTTATTAAAAATTGATCCTGGGCAAGGCCTTTATAGCAACAAGTGAAGGAAACAGTGCTTTCCTTCACTGCTTTGATGCACTCTGATTATATTTCCCTCTTCCCTCCCTCCTTCCCTTTCTCTCTTCCTCCCTCTCTCTGGCTCTCTTTTCCTCCTCTGCTCCCTCCCTCCTTTGTGGCCCCAGATCCTCTGTGTCCCCCCACCTCCCTTTTCCCCTCCTTCCCCTCCATTCCTTTCTTTCTGGTATGCTGGTCACCACTCACTAGTTGATTTCATAGTCAACAAAATGGGTCATAACCTACAGTTTGAAAAACACTATTCAGGACTCTAAGTTCCTTGAGGGCAGTGACTATGTCACCGAATCATTTTATCTTCATATTTCCAAACCCTGGCACTATTCCTGGCTCTCAGTAGCCTCTCAGTAAATGTTTTCCAAATGAATGGGCCTCAGTTAAGATGCTCTACCAGCCACTGGGATTCCGGAAGGGACAGGAGAAGGGAGTAATTTATCACAGACTTCCCAGGAGCTCCTGCTGTCCGCTAGACACTAGGGCCATTGTGGATGTGTCTGGGAAGCCCTACTCACTCTGCCCGGCCTTCTCCCTCCCCCCAATTTCCAGGAGAGAGGGCAGGAGGTTTAATGAAGTTCAGAGATTTCCCAAGGCAGAAGTGGATTAATCAGGTTCTCAGGTGGGTATGTGTCAAGGGACAAATGTTTAAAAAAATGGAGGAAAGCAAGATTCTTAACAAGTCCTTTGTTTGATTTTATATATGTAAACGTTGTCCTCCTAGTACCTGGATCCTTGCTGCTCCTTCTACAGCCACAGCTCTGCCGTTTTTCAGCCCATCTGTTAGACCCTGACCCCTTCTGGTTTTTTTGGGTTTTTTTTTTTTTTTTTTTGGAACACTCTAAATCTCTATTATACTGTGCCCCATGCCAGGATTTTTCCATTTGGGGGTAGAAAAAAAAAATCCCTAAGCCCACCAAAACCCTGTGGGTTGGTTTCCTGTCCAGCTGGCTTGCTGTCCCCCAAGATTTTATTCCCATCATCAAAGTGGCTTGACAGACCAAGAACAAACCTCTGGCTCACCCTGAACTCACAGTGTACCATTTCCAAGTCAGAACAAACATCAAGTAACAGTGAGAAAGAAAGAAAGAGAACAAAATTATTTTCCTGACCTAGAAGCCAGTTCAGAGTGAGGCCCAACTCTGAGTCCAGACAGGGATGTTATGTGGCTGTAGCCGTTCTTGAGTGTGGAGCCATGACCAGTGGACTCCAAGCCAGAATTTCTGTCTGAGTTGGTCTCAGAGGAGAAGCCATGGATGGACTCCTTTGTGGCCCCGGATCTTCTGTTCCCGGGAATCGAAAGCAGCAGCATTCAAGGGAGCATCCCACAATCTCGTTGAGTGCATCAGACTTGACCCAGTGCCTCTCCGTTATGGGGGCTGTCATAGGGGGCCCCGAAGTGTCCCAGGAGGCCAGCAAGGTCAACAGCCTGTGCCAGGTCCAAAAAAAGATGCAGAACACTTCAGCCAGGCAGGGGGCTTTAAGGATTGCCAACCTTTTTCCTCTATTCGTTTAGAAATCCTAAAAATATATTAACTTAGCTAAAAATCTCATGGAAACTAGGCTCCTCATCAGAGTTGAAAGTCAAACCAGCTTCCCCCAAATTTCCCTACCAACACAAAAACATCCAGGGTGAGAGGCTGTGACTCTGAGGCCGCATGGGAGCAGGCAGTGCATTTTTATACCAAGAAGGCACCCCACCTCCTGAAGGCCTGGCCTGCCTTATTCTTGTTCCTGCTTTTCAACACCTTCTCTCATCTTCCCCTCCGGATCTCCCCAGGTCCATAGACAGGCCAGACTAATTCCTTCCCATATTTATTGCCCCCTCTCAAAATGCCCTTCCCCATCAACTTTGTCTAGCTAAAATCTTCCTGTCATTCACAGCCGGGTTGGAATTACATCTTCATAAACCTTTCCCATTGCTCCAGTCCACCCTGGTGTTCTCTCTCTTCACTCCTTACATCCTGTCCCAAAGTTCATCCTTATTTTCATCTCCATAACTGGACAGAATTCCCTGAGGTCAGAAATCCTCTCATGTCCCTCACTTCCCAGCACTTAGCTCAAAGCTGGGTGGTCAGGGAATTCCGTCTGCTCTCCGCAGGCTGCTTACTCAGCCCTGCGCTAGATATCTGATGACTCATTAACCCCCAGTGTTGGCTTTTCTCGCTTTCTTTCTTGAGTGGCCCTTTCTTTGGCAGAGGGAAGTTCTACCTGTTAAACAGTGGAAATGCCAGAATTGCAAATTATATCATTAAAGAAGTTTTTGTAAACTGTGGCCCTTTCATAGGGAGTAGAAGAATAAGGACAGGAGTTAGGATTGAGAGACCTGGGAAAAACGAGATAGAAACAAAAGACAGGGGCAGGATTGGGAAGAAAAATTCCAAATAGGTAAAAGTTTTAAGCAACAACAGCAAAAAACGAAACTGTAAAATACTACAAGAAAATATGGGAAAATTCTAGATTTTATATATATAAAAACTTGGAGACTTAGACTTTGTAAGCATGATATGAAACCCAGGAGACACAAATAAAAATATCAATATATTTGAGTGCATAGAACTAAACATTTTTGACTTGTAAAAAATTTATAAAATTGAAAGACAAATGAAAAACTGCAAAAATCTTTGTAGCACATGTGACAAAGAGTAGATTTTCTTAATGTACAGAGAGCTCCCACAAATCAGCAAGAAAAAGAGCAACAATGTAATGGACAGGGGAGTTGAATACATTTCACAGAAAAGGAAATTCAGGTGTCTTTTTTTTTTTTTTTTTAAAGATTTTATTTGTTTGACAGAGAGACAGCCAGCGAGAGAGGGAACACAAGCAGGGAGAGTGGGAGAGGAAGAAGCAGGCTCCCAGCGGAGGAGCCTGATGTGGGGCTTGATCCCAGAACGCTGGGATCACGCCCTGAGCCAAAGGCAGACGCTTAACGACTGAGCCACCCAGGTGCCCCTCAAGTGTCTTTTTTGAAAAGCGTATGAAGTGATGATCAATGTCACTTATAACAAAGTAACTGCAACTTAAAAAATGATAAGATACCGTTTTTCACTTATCATCTTGGTAAAAGTCAAAAAGTTTAATAGTGCACTGTGTTGGTCAGGTTGTGGGAGACTAGAATTCTGACATGGTCTTGGTGAAAGTGTAAATTGGTACAGTCTCTTTGGAGAGCATCTTGTTAAAATCAGTCATAATTTTAAATGTGCAGATATCTTGATCCATCCATTCAGCTTCTAGGAATTTCTCCCCTGAGTATACATTTATATGCACAAAACTGAGGTATATATACATTCTTTGTTGTTTTTAGCAAAGTATTTAATCGAAGAATTTCAAAAGGGGATTAGTACCTCCATGACATGGAGCAGTCTACAACCATTGAAAAATGAGGCAGATCTCTGTTTTTAATGGCATGATGTAGAAAATATGTAAGTGAGAAAAAGTAATGCCTAGAACTTAGTATACAGTAAACTCCTATTTGTGTAAAAACAAGTAAGTGGGTAACTGTAGATAGATGCTTGTAAATGAACAGAATAAACCTGGAAAGACATACTGAGAAGTAGTAATAGTGGCTGCCTCGGGGGAACAGAGGTGAGTAGAGGGCAGTGGGTGAAAGAGAGCTTCATTTTCACTGCATGCCCTTTTGTACTGACGTGCACATGTTACCTATTTTTTAAAGCTGGTTTTTAAAAACATAGCTACGTGCAGATATGAAATTAGGCCAAATGTGAGATATGGGTATAAACTAGGCGTTACGGGAGGGTAGGAGTCGAAGCAAGCAGGTAACTATAGAGGAAGCAAGTCGGTAGGACAGAAATGAGATGGGTCAGCAACAGAGACACCTGGAGACAAGACAGTTTTAAGTCAAAAGTATCTGATTTGCTTTTCATGCAAGAGCATGTGCCAGCCCGGGAATGTAAGCAGTTCAGGATAGAGTAGGAATAAACTTTAGGGAAATGATAAAACTGATTAAAATGCGGGGAATGAGGAGGATGGGTTTAGGGGTCAAGTAAACGGAATTTCACGAGCCAGAACACTTGTGCCATTTCCTAATCTTAGGCTGGAAGCAGAGAAGGCAGGGAACGAACACTGACGGGGCGTCTGCCGTGGCCCAGCTGCGAGGCAGGCACTCGGGTTGCTGGGCCACATCGGAAGTCACGGTGACTCACCATGCAGTGATTAGGGTTCCCATTGTACAGGTCAGGAATATGACTCAGGTCACAGAAATAAGCGGCAAAGCCAAGATTCAAACCCAGATCTGTCCCTTCCCTTTTTACTACTTG
>NC_048221.1:69716167-69741712 GCF_002007445.2 Ailuropoda melanoleuca | reverse complement strand
TTTAAAAAAAAAAAAAGATTTTATTTTTAGGGGGCACTTGGGTGGCTCCGTGGGTTAAGCATCCCACTCTTGATCTCAGATCCTGATAGGGTTGTGAGTTCAAGCCCTCCATGGGGCTGCTGGATGTGGAACCTACTTTAAAAAAAAAAAAGAAAGAAAGATTTTTTTTGCTTTTCTTTTAGCACCTTAGAACTTACAGACTATGTTTTGTTTTGGTTTTACTTGTTCCTTAGTGTTCTAAGGAACACTTGTTCTAAGCAAGTTCAAACTTGCTCTATACCTGACGACCTCCAGAGTCTTCCAGAATCTTCAGAAGTCCCCACACCGGCCATGTTACAATCCCAATCTAGCCCTACGTAGAGGTACTCTTTTTAGTCTCCATAACCCTTGGCAGGGAGAGGGGCCAACAGCCTCAGCTGTAGCGGAGGAGAAGAATAGCAGGAAATAAACAACTCAAGGAGGAGAAAGCTCAAGGATTGATATTGTCCAGTCGCTGACTGCTATCCTGCTAGCAAAACCTATATGCTGCTTCCCGCCTCATTTTTAAAAGTGACCTTCAGCTTGATTTCACCTCCACCCCCACCCCACCCCCACCCTCAGTGTAAATACTGGCCTGGCCAATGGGCTTTGGTCCAAAGAATGGTTTGACCTCCCGCATTGGGTTGCCAGATTTAGCAGATATTCAGATTTATAAATCTGAATTTCAGATGGACCACGGATAATATTTTCTCCATAAGAATGCCCATGCAATATTCGGGACATACTTATGTCAAAAAGTTAGCCATTGTTTATCTCAAGTTCAAATTTAATGGTGTGTCCCCTGTTTCATCCAGCAATTCTACTCCAGTGGGCTTCTGGGGCTTCCGCATTCCAAGAGGAGTGGCATCTGCAAGTTTAAGGATAAAGATCCGCAGGAGTTTAAGTAATCGTTAGCGTTAGTGCAAGTCCCTTCACACCCAGAACTTCCTAAATGCCCCCATCCCTCTGTTTGTGCCTCCTCCTCCTCTCATTTGCTGCCCTGCTTCTGAGCTTCACCTCACTTCTGGCCTCTTGTCTTCCTTTCTTTTAGCCTGTGGCTTTCCTCTGCCCTCACTTCTCCTCCTTTTTCCTCATTTTGCTCTCGCTGGCCGTAACATGTCATTAAAGTTTACGTATTTGAGTGTCGGTTATAATTGCTCAATAAGGTTTTATGTTCCTTGCTAGAATTTAAATAGCAGGGGAATTTAACTTTGTGTGTTTCATTTTCCTTTTAGTGATAGGTGGCCTTAAGTTCATTTTTAGCTGTGTGAATCATTGACCTTCATTCACCTTGAGCGAGAAAAAAGATCTCCCATTTCCAGAGTGAATTCGTATGCATCTTCCTAAGATGGATGTCAGCGGGGAAGGTGGGAATGGGAGAGATGGAAGTGGGGGACAAGGGGGGAATCCTGCTAAGTTGACCCATTCAGGGGAGAAGGGGCTCAGAAGCCTCTTGCACTCGCCTAAAGCCTAGTCTTTGGTGTGGGGCCCAGCTGCCCCAGCCGAGTAGGACTCTCTACTCTTTGTGATTGATCACCTGACTCAGTCCCAGCAAGAAGCCACCCCTGGTAGACAGCAAAAAGCATGGCTTGAGGCTTATAACCAGGGCCCCGGTGGCCTTCTGCTTCCATTCCCTGCCTCTCCCCATGAAAGCAGGCTCTTGAAGGCAACTTCTTTCTGGCTTCCTCCCCAAGACGGGTGGGGACGGGGCAATTCTCTGAATTCCCCCTGAATCAGAACCTCTGTTTTCTAGTCGCTGCCCTGAGCTACTCCGATGTCTGTGTTCCTCCCATTCTCTCCCTGCCCTTGTTTCTCCATCCCTGCTCTCCCCCGACCCTGCTCTCCCCCCAGCATGACCCAGAAGTGCCTTCCCATCTGAGAAGCAGACCTGTGAATGGCAGTACCATCTGGGAGAGAGAATAGTGATCCGGGAGTCAGGGAGTTGCCTCTATCTGAACTGGTTGCTTCTACGCACTTGGCCTCAGTTTTGTCATCTGTAAGATGGGAGTGATCACGTGTCTCACAGAAAAGCTGTATTAAAATATGAATAAAAACAAGTGTTAAAAAGCGAACAAGTTTCCATCCCCAATCCAAATGCTAAATGATGTGTGTGTGTGTGTGTGTGTGTGTGTGTGTGTGTGTGTTTAATGTTGGAAAGCCAGAAACTTGCTGTTGGTTATAGAATCCTTTTCATTCATCCAATTAGAGAACCTCAGCACTTTATTTGGAAGGTGCCTTTTTATTCCATCTGTCATGGACTCATAAACATCTGGGTGTTCTTTCCTATCTCTCCTTTCGGCCAGGGGGAAATTGAAAAGAAGCTAAAGGAATAGATCTGCCCCCCCCTTGCCATTTCATCATATATTTCAGTAGAAAGGAGTCTGGCTCTTGGAAAAGCTTGCCCTAACAGTTTAAGACTGAGTGGAGGTATCTTCTTCCATCCGTGGAGGAGGCAGCCCCGAGAGGTGGAGGTCGACACTTGCCAAATGGCAGCTCAAAGAATTTTGGATCAGATCTCTCCAGTTTGATGGGAATAAAATAACAAAGCCTCACCCACCCGAAGCCTGTTGCCTTTTGCTGAGCACAGTCATGTCAGCCGTCTAGTTTGGAGGCTTTATCCCAGCTGGAAACCCAGTAATGAGGGAGGCCGAAGACTCTGGGCTTCCCAGAATGTGTGGGAAACTGAATAGTAGAGACCACAGCATTCCAACTCTGGGACTTGGCCGGAGCTTGTGCATTCCCTTGGTTACAGCCATCTGGGGCTCCAAAAGGCACAGAAAGGCACAGAGATGTAGCCAGAGCCTCGCCGCAGTTGCTGTGGGGCCCGAGCCCCCGGTCACCTGGGAGTTCTTTGCCGTCCTCACCTCCGAAGCTCAGCTCGCTGCCCCACAGCAGTGAGAAACAATACCAATCAGCCACGCCCGTGGAAATTCGGGTCAGGGAAAGAAGGCAGGAGCAGGATCAAAGCCTCTTGTAACCCAAGAATTCCTCAGCAGCTCGAGTCCCTTAATAATTATGGTTTGGAGATTTGCCAGAAAGCAAAACCACTTAGCATGCCATATTTAACAATGAACAGTTTTCTGTGTTCATAATAGTCACTGTGCAGAGCAAATAGGCACCTTGAACAAAGGATAGGATATTTATATGTGTATATAAAATAACCTGCTCGGCCTTAAACCCTGAAGCATGTCTGCAGGGAAGAATGTGGCGCTGCCTTCTGCACCAGGGTACCTGTTTCACCAGTAAGTTGGAGAAAGGCCACATGCCCTTCCCCTGTCCCCACCGCCTGCATCTCAAACAAACAAACAACAACAAAAAACCTTTGTTTAACCCAGAATTTTCCAAACTTAATTGAATAGCCAAATCTTTTGTTTTAACCTTTGGTTGGTTTTGGAGTTTGAAATTTTTCCATTTCGTTTTGTTTTGTTTTAAATATCTCTTTGCATTCTAAAAAGCCAGTTTCCCAAGGAAAATGGTTTGGCAAAGGATTGGCCAAGGAGGGTCAGAAGCAGGGATTTTAGACCGGGGGAGAGATGGAGAAAACAAAATCCCAAACCCTGGGGGATGATGGGTGTGATTGCTGGAACCCAGCTTCGTACATCAGTTTGGAGCACCCGACCCCCACTGGGCCCTGTTTCTCTGTGTCATTTTGTGTTCGTTTGGTTGTATATTCAACAAACATTTGTCACTGGGGGAAATTGGAGAAGAATGGCTGCTTGGAGGAAGCTTCATTAGAAGTGAACCTTAAAGGGTGGGTATGATTTCAGTGAGGAAAGATGGGGAGCATTCCAGAAAGACAGGGGTGGCCAAGTGTGAGGCCTGCTCAGAAAAAGAATAAATTAGTATAGTGCAAGCCTCAAGTGCACGAGTATGGTGGGGTTGGATGGGACTGGGAGGCAGTGCAGGACCCCTGGATCAAGCAGGACTCTTTCACAAGCAAAGGTCACCGAGTCTGACCCAACCCTCTTTGGCACACAGGGACATATTGGGGCTTATGTATAAGTGAAAATTCTGGGGCTAGGGCTGGATTCAGATGTGCCATAATTCAGGGGTTCAAACAGTGTCCCAAGGACCTAATTTCTTGCCATTTCTCCCCTCTGTTCTTTCGTTGGTTCTGTTTTCAGATAAACTCTCACTGCCCTTGGAGTCGTAAGATGGCTGCAGCAGCTCTAGCCCTTACATGTCATTTATTGAAGGCCTGTGTCAATAAAGTCCCTTTACATTTAAATGCTTTCTTAATGGCTGTCAGTTGGGTTCCAGGCACATCCTGGAATTAATCTCTGAGTCAGGGAATATGGTACCCTGATTGGCTTAGACCTAGGGCAGGTGCCCATGCCTAGAGTTGAGAGTAGGGCTGGCCCCACCAAAACCACATAGACTAAAAGATATGGAGGGGCTGGCTCTAGGGAGAGAGTAGGGTCTAGCTATCCAGAGAAGATGAATGGAAGCTAGGCCACAAAAACGGCAGATATCCACTAAAACCTGGAGTATCAGGCCAAAGAATCTGGATATCATTTGCAGGAGAGAACCAGTAAAAATTTCTGAACAAATAGTGATCAGAACTATGCATTAAGATTAATCCAGCTACAGTTTAATAATTGCCATGTGCTTGGCACATGGTAAGGGCTCAATAAATCTGCATTGAATGAGGGAGATAAAAGGATGGATTGGGGGTGGGGAGAGATAAATGCCATTGTAGGGGCTATTGGAATAATTTCAGAGGGGAGCTAGCAAAGGAGCTAATGAAGACTCATCAAGAAAATCAAGAGGTTCCATTGTCATGAAAGCCACAGAAAGAAAAACTGTCGAGAGGACAGGGTTGATGAGTCATGCCAAACACTGTCAAAAGGCCAGGGGAAGGAGGATAGGGACTAAGAAAATACCAGAAGGGAGAATTGAAAGAGAAGGTCCTAGGACAGTCAGAAGCCAACTTCAAGGAGTTCAGAAGTAGGAGACTGACTACCCTGTGACATCATCCGTCTTCTCTTCCCACCCCCTACTGCTGGCTCCAAACTCCGCAAAAAGAAAAAAAAAAAAAAAAAGCTCCTTTACCTCCACACATTCTTCACAAAGCACCTGATGCCATCCCCGTGACCTTTATCCAGCCATGATGCCCTTTTTTCTCATGTATCTTTAGGCTCTCCTCCCTCTCCAAGGCTATCTCTTGTATAAATATTGACATTACTATCTTGTCCTAAGATGACATTTCTTAGTCCCTGTTCTGCCTTAAGTTAACGTTTCAAAAGAATCATTAGAGAAATTTTGAAGTTGGGGAGGACAGAAGTTTGAGCTTAGGTTGAATATCCTTTGTGGAAGACAAGATTATCTGTAAGAAGGAGTGGTTAGGGAGTGGGATATAGGGACAGGGAGAAGGTTGCAACAGTTCATTTAGAGGTTCATTTAGGGGTCACCAAAAAATGAATGAAAGAATTGCCAGGGGCCAGTGGGAGGCCAGCTGAAATTGAATAGCTTAAATTTATGGAGAGCCTGATCCGCATACTACCTCTCTTCGGCTGGAATCAATGCCCCGGACTAGAGCAGTGGATCGGGTTTAAAGAGAGGTGGTGATGGAGCACTGTTGAGCCTGGTCGCAGGTGAAGCTGACATGAGGGTTGGGGCCTAGAAGAGCATCGTGGACCCAGGGAGCCCAGGGTATGTAAAGAAAGGCAAGTGATGGCCTGAGAGAAGAGGCTGGGTTAGAGATGGTCAGGATTCATGTGAGGGGGTTGTCTCAGTGGAAGAAGTAGACGGTTAAACAATTAGGTTGGGGATATTAGAAAGGCCATATGGTGTATGATATGGTGTATAGACTATGTGGTTTAAATCCCATATCCTAACCTGTGTCTGCACTTACCTTGTTTATAAAATGAGGCTCATAAAACCTTCAAGACGTTGTTGTAATTAATACATATGAGGTGCTTATGATAGTGCTGTGTGAAATAAGTGCTCAGTGAATGTTGGCAATGGGGGTGTTCATTTAAGTGATGTAAAGGAGGTCACTAGGTGGCTCAGTCCATTAAGCATCCGACTCTTGATCTCAGCTCAGGTCTTGATCTCAAGGTTGTGAGTTCAAGCCCCTCGTTGGGCTCCATGCTATGCATGGAGCCTACTTTAAAAAACAAAACAGGGGCACCTGGGTGGTTGAATCCATTGTGTGTCCGACTCTTGGTTTCGGCTCAGGTCATGGTCTTATGGGTCATGAGATCAACCTCCACAGCTGACTCAAGGAGTCTGCTTGAAGCTTCTCTCTCCCTCTGCCCCTCCCCCCATTTGTGCACTCTCTTACTCTCCCTCTCTCTGTCTCTCAAATAATAAATCTTAAAAAAACAAACAAACAAAAAGTGATGAGACGGCTTAGAACTTGAGATCTTGACGGATGCCTGGGTGGCTCAGTCAGTTAAGTGTCTGCCTTCGGCTCAGGTCATGATCTCAGGGTTCTGGGATTGAGCCCTGCATCAGGCTCCCTGCTCAGTGGGGAGTCTGCTTCTCCCTCTGCTCCTCCCCCACTGCTCACGCACGTGCTCTCTCTCTCTCTCTCTCTCTAATAAATAATCTTTTTAAAAAAAGAAAAAGCTTGAGATCTTAAAGTTGAAATAATTCTGAGTAATGCCAAGTTCCCAAATGCCATGATGCTTGTTGTGAGTGGAGTGAAATTGGAGATGGAATGTAGTGGAATTGAGGAGATTGAAGAATGGTGAACCCAAATTCTGGGAGGGACATGTTTACGGATGTGGAGGTCACCAGTGGGCCAGCAACAACTCTGCATCACTGAGAAAGGCCAGGGCTCTAGCTGAAGTTAACAAAAATGGGGGGGCGCCTGGGTGGCATAGCGGTTAAGCGTCTGCCTTCGGCTCAGGGCGTGATCCCGGCATTATGGGATCGAGCCCCACATCAGGCTCTTCTGCTATGAGCCTGCTTCTTCCTCTCCCACTCCCCCTGCTTGTGTTCCCTCTCTCGCTGGCTATCTCTATCTCTGTTGAATAAATAAATAAAATCTTTAAAAAAAAAAAAATGGGGAGGTAGCTACTGTGGGCTTCCAGGGAAGACAGATTGTTGAGAGAGGAGGAGAGAGGGGTGTCTAGAAGTGGCGGAAGGAGGTGCTGATCTGTCTGAGTCAGAGACCAAGGGAAAGAAGGAACAGCCTCTACTGGTAAGTGAGGAATATTCTGCCAGGAGGAGCAAGAAAGGGGCCCAGGATGAAAAAGTGCAGAATTTGCTCACAATAGAACAGATTTTGATAGAAAAGAGATGTTTTTCATAATGGCTTTTTAGAAAATCCATTCCCCGAGCCTGAGGGCAAATCTGAAGAAGGCATGAGCCTTAAGGGAGGAAGTGGGAAGGAGGTTTTAGAGTAGGTTCCTGGAAAAGCCAGTAGGTGGGGGCTCTGTTCCCTCACCTTGATTGTAGGATGTGCAGCATTAGACATGCTGGCTCGGGACTGTGTGCTGGTGCTGGGCATGCCCCAGCCGGACACCCCCCCCCCCCCNCGCAGTGCGGTGTGCATTTCTCAGTGTCGGTGCTACTGGGTGATCTGAGGGTAGAGGGACCAGGAGAGCTGGGATTGAGGGCTCCTGCTTTTAGAGAGCAGACAAATAGCTTTAAAGGGAAGGGAAGGGAACGGACACCAGCAAGCTTGGTGGCTTCGTTCTCTTCCAAAAGCACCGCTCCATAATGTAATTGTATTTGGACATTTTTTTTTGCATGACGTCAGGGAATAGCCTTCCTTAAAAGCTCTCATGAAAAATCACAACTATAAAACAGACTCGGGCAATGAAATGGAAACCAGACAAGTGGGTCTGTGTAATTAGGGTAAAGAGATTTGTCCTTACGGCTTTGTGATCTGATCCCTGCTCTCTGCATAAAACTCTATTTCATGAGATCCACTTACATATGAGTCTTACCTTGCAGGTGCTTTTAGACAGAATATGTCTTGCTTTATTACCAAATGAGCAGGAAAGCAAGGGTTCCCTCCTCAGTGGTGGTTGAGATCACCCTCCTAGGCTTGCCACCTTCCTACTCCTCCAGGTCCTAAATCTCTCATCTTTGTATGAGCCCAGCCCCAGCAGTGGGGAGGGAGGGCTAGTCCCATGTACACCTCATTTAACCCCCATGTATAGCTTTATCCATCCACCTCTCCCACACCTGCCAGGGTCAGTCTTGGGGAAGTGTGTGCCAGGGAGCACTGCTCACTGAGGAGGTCCTTACTTACCACCCTGTTTTCTTAAAGCCACAGGGGCACAGAATTGAATTAACTGTCATCCTGTGTTCTGGGCACACTCTTTGGCTCCATCCCCAAGGAGATCCTTAATTTTTTGTATTTTTGTTTTTTACTGAGGTGAAATTCACTTAACATAAAATTTCTTCATCTTCAGTATAATTTCAGTGGCATTTAGTATATTCGTAATATTGTGCAACCATCCCCTCCATCTAGTTCCAGAGCACTTCCCATCGTGCTCCCTCAGCCCCCAAAAACACCCGTGTCCACCACTCTCTGCCGTCCCTTTCCCTCCCAGCCCCTGGCAACCACCGCTGCTTTGTCTCCAACTCTCCCCATTCTGCGTATTTCATGCAAATGGGATTGTAGAATATTTGTGTGCCTGGGTTTTTTCACTGGGTGTAATGTTCACAAGGTTCATCCATGTGGTGTGTGGTAACCTGCATCAGTACTTCATTTATGCCTGAGGAAGATTCTGTTATATGGATGTACCGTATTTTGTTCATCCAGTCATCCACCAGCGGACATTTGGGTTGTTTCCACCTTTTTGCTGTTTGTGAGTAGTGCTGCTATGGACATGGATATACAAGTTTGTGTTTGAATACCTGGCTTCTGTTCTCTTGGAGATAGACCTAGGAGTGGAATTGCTGGATTATATGGTAATTCTGTGTTTAACTTTTTGAGGACCTAGAGGTCCCTTCTTTTTTTTTTTTTAAGTAAGCTTTTTGCCCATTGTGGGGCTTGAACTCATGACCCTGAGATCAAGAGTCACTTGCTCTACTGACTAAGCCAGCCAGGTGCCCCTGGAGGTCCCTTCTCGATGGACATTCTCCTAGATCCACTCTGTCAAGGAATAGTAAGTAGGCATATATGACCCCAGCCCCAGCCTCCAAGATACATTAACCTCATTCTGCTTAATCTGGAAAGAAACTGAAGGAGTAAGACTGAGGAGCCCGGAGTCTCTCTAGAAGCGAGTAAGTTCACCAAAGAGATGCTGGTAATCAGAAGAAAGACAGCCTGGGGAAGGGACTGGGTACTAAGGGGTTTAGAGGCCACTAGAAGATTGAACTGAGGCAGGGGAAGAATTTAGCAAGAAAGGAACTCAGTTGCCCTGAATAAAGGAATATGTGAACCTAAAACCCCCATGGCTGGTACAGCCACTCTGCTGGTGATGGAGGAGTGACAGAGGGGAGCTGTAGACTGATTTATCCTTCCAGCAACGGGGCAGGGGAGCCAGGCAGAAAGAGTCCTTCAGGCTGAGGAATTAGGACTCTCAGCCTTGAGGAGCCACTGAGGGCTTTTATAAAAGGAGGCTTTAGAAGGCTCCCCCTGCCTACGGGGTGGAGGGCAGCTTGGAGGAGGGGGGAGGGGAATACAAAACCAGAAGCAGGGAGGCTGGTTAGAAGGTTACCAATGGGGGCGCCTGGGTGGCTCAGTTGTTAAGCGTCTGCCTTCGGCTCAGGTCATGATCCCAGGGTCCTGGGATCGAGCCCCATTGGTCTCCTTGCTCGGCAAGATGCCTGCTTCTCCCTCTCACACTCCCGTTGCTTGTGTTCCCTCTCTCGCTGTCTCTCTCTGTCAAATAAATAAATAAAATCTTTAAAAAAAAAAAAAAAGGTTATCATTGGTTTTAAAGGTAGACCGGTGAGGGTGGTCTTAGGAGCGGCAATGGGGAGGGAGAGGTGGGGTACCATCATCAGGACAGCTGCCTGCAGACAGAGGTGAGGGCGGAGGACAAGACGCCCCTGAGAAAACAGGGCAGCCAGTAGCAGGGGGAGGGCTGCGGAGAGGCCCAGGGGCTCTGCACCCACTGCCAAAGAATCCAGTCGGGTAAGAGGCGGGAGGGGTGGGTCTAGGGCCAGGGGAAGCAGGCCAGACTATGCCTTCTTGACGGATGACTAAAGTCCGAAATTCTAGCTAAATACACAGTTTTTATCTGGATTATACCAGCACTGATTAATTTTCATCAAGAAATTATTTTGAGGCGGGAGGGGTGGGTCTAGGGCCAGGGGAAGCAGGCGGATGACTAAAGTCCGAAATTCTAGCTAAATACACAGTTTTTATCTGGATTATACCAACACTGATTAATTTTCATCAAGAAATTATTTGTAACTCTGTCAAACCAATTTAATTTCTTGATCAATTTTCTAGATCAGTTAAACCATTTCTAAGGTTCTCCCTTATTTTCTTAGGTATCAGCACTTTTAGGTATAAATTTAACAATAAAGACATGACTTTTTGGTCAGAAATTTTAGTCAATAAAAAGCGTTTTATATACCTGGGTTTTAGATTTTGGCAGTTGTATTTTTTCTAATGTGTGTTTCCATCAGGTCGCATTTCCCCCCGGTTGCTGTTGTTATTATGTGCAGTTTTCAGTGTTACTAACAAAATGACTTCTTTGGTCAGTTGTGAATTTTGTCATGTGCTCTTTAGCCATTGTCAGTTTAGTTGTATGTTGGTTATTTTCAGCAGTAATCTTCACGGCTAGATCAAAACATCCTCCAGGTCAGACACAACCCGCTTCTTCCCTGAGTTCTCTTCCTTCTCACCCCCACTCCCACCCTTCCCACCAAAGACTGGTCCCAAAAGGAAGGGAGCAGGGGACTCTTCTGGGCAGTAGATTCTGGAGCCCCAGGCACTCTTCTAGCAGGTAGTTTAAATCCACCCTACCACAGTTTCACCTTTTCTCCTTTTTTTAAGTTGGCTAAAAACCCAACTGGCTCATTGCCCTGTATTCTCTAACTTGTCCTCTCTTCCTAGGCTTTTTGTTGAAGAGAGGTTTTCTGTGGCCTCTCCGTTCACCTCCCTCACCCCAGGCTTCTCCAGCCTCAACCACCCCACTCCCATCAGCCCAGGGCCATGGCCAGCGGATGGTTTCCGATGCCTTTGGGAGGTGGGCAGCAATTCAAGGGAGGCTGGTGGGGAGTCCTGGCCACAAGGGACTGATAGGAAAGTACCTCAGGAAGCCTGGGAGTGAACTCAGTTTCAAGATATAAAGTTTCCAGAAACTTTGAAATCACAGGTACTTAACATTTTGAGTGCTGTTTACAAATCTTAAAATTACTTTGTGCGTTTAGGGATCATATATACCTTGATGAACTTGCTGTGTTACCATGGACTGTTTTTTTCTACACAGACCTGTAAAAGTCTGAGAGGGAGGATGGGGTACCTGTAAAGGAGCTTTCTGGATTCTGGATAAGGTGAGGAGATGGTAGCGGTCACATCCTCAGGAGACAAAAATTATCTTCCTGAATTTTTCTGACTTCAAATTTCTAGTCTTCAGTTATGCTTCAGGACCATCTGTACCACTATCTTCCATAGTCCACTAGTGTGTTTTAGGGGAACTGGGCAAACCCCCATCTTGTGCTCTGTGCCGTGTGTCCCATGCCTAGACTGGGCGTGTATTCCAGGGAGTTCTGGCTCCTGGCTGGCACGGCGCCTCGTGCTCACGACAGCTTTGCTGAAATGAATCAGTCATTTGGTTTCTTCCTCTCTCCCACCTCAAGCCCCGAATAAGCTGAAAGGGTTGAGAATGGGAGTGGGGGACCAGGGGAAGAGTAAGGGAGGCGGGTAGTGGTGCTGAGGGTCAGAGAGGCTTAGGAAGAACTCAGAAGGAGCTAGTCAGTCTTCAGAGCTCAGGCTGAGAAGAAATTCCCTGTAAGAAAAAGAAGTGAAATAAACTAAAGAAAACTGGAATGACTTCAAGGAAAGGGAAAAGAAAGATGATTAGATGCAAGCTGGTCACTGAGGAATGTAGAATATGTCTGCAGAGCCCTTGAACTTTGCCCAGGCAGAGAAGAGGAGGCTGATGGCAGAAGGAGACTTCAAGTTGCCCAGGCACCCCCAGGAGGGCTTCTCAGTCGGTAGGCATCCTCATTGTACCCTACCTCCTCACTGGCTCATCGGGCAGGGTCAGGGAGATGGGGAGAAGGGCTCAGATTGCCCCTTCCAGGAGGAGTGCTTTGGGGTAAGTGAGCTAGCAGAAAGGAATCAAGCACAAGGTACTTACCTTCCACGAAGAGGTGGAGGTGACCGAATACTTCAGAAGTCTCAGCAGAGTGAAATCACCAAAGAGCAGGCAGAGCACAGGGGAGGTGTGCTGGGGGGCGGGGGCTTCTGGGGCGAGGGGCTGCCTTTGCACCTTGCACAATGGCGTCAGGTGTGGGCCAGATGCTGTTGTCCAGAGCATCTCCGGTCTGGACCCAGCTCACTCCTTACCCTGTGACCCCGTCACACACCAGGCCTCCGTTAGCCTGCTCTCGAACAGCCATGGACAAAGCTCACGTGCACCTTACTCTTCGCTGCTGAGCTTCGGAGATCGCCACAGGGAACAGGACAGTGAGTTGCACACAAAACTGGGTATAACTGCGTACCCCGAAAAGTCTGGGTGGGTGGGTGGCGCTCCCCTACTCCCCAGGCTGAATGCCCCTAGGAGAACCCAGGTTTTTTCACAGCCATTGTTGCCGGAGAGTGACGTTGGTTTTAATCCATTCCTCATTCTTTGGTGTGGCTAGAAGTGAACAATTGCAAGCATTTTTATAAGCTCGGAGCTGAGTGTGCTATTAACCAGCGGTAATTGATCTCATCAGCCCCTTTTCGGTGAAGTATGGCCCTCCCGAGGAGGAAGTGCACACTTTTAACTCCTATGAAATGCGTATTTGTTTTTATTCATGTTGGCTGTATCCATTTTTAAAATTAGGGGAAAATCTACATCTATTTACCCAGCGATTTGAGGTGGGCCCACATTTTTTTAATTATAGCTTTTTTAACTTTAAAAATAAAGTTTTTTAAAAAATATATCTTTTCGGGGGCGCCTGGGTGGCATAGTGGTTAAGCATCTGCCTTAGGCTCAGGGCGTGATCCCGGCGTTATGGGATCGAGCCCCACATCAGGCTCCTCTGCTGGGATCCTGCTTCTTCCTCTCCCACTCCCCCTGCTTGTGTTCCCTTTCTCGCTGGCTGTCTCTATCTCTGTCGAATAAATAAATAAAATCTTTAAAAAAAATATATATATATATATATCTTTTCTTTAAAATGAAAACAAAAGCTCTGCCGGATGTTTTTTGGTCTCATGATGGGTCACCAGGAGAATGCTTACATCGGGCATCTGACTGCGTCTGGTCGGGGCGGTGGGGGCAGGGGTCTCAGTCTTTGGGAGCTGGGTCTGCAGGAGCTTTGGGGAATCCAGGCCATTTATTCCATATGAAAAGGGCTAGAAAATTAAGAAAAAGCAAATTACTAATATTTGAAAGGTTTTTCCCCAGCTATTTTTAGAATTCAAGTGGTGTTTTTATCCTTTCCCTTCAGACCTGGAAAATGTTTGCACCTCCAGACAGAAAGGGCTCTGTGGTCAGCCATTCATCTCAAGTGGCTGCTTTTCACCTGTTGCCACCTCTCTGCCCAGAGAGCTGAGGAGGAGGTGGAGGGAGCTAGGGGTTGCCTTGCAGCAAAAAGATGAGAGGAGATGAGCTGCTTCTCCTCTGCCCCCAAAACAGACATAGGCCCTTATTGCCTGACGAACTGAAGAGTTCTATCCATCCGCCCACCGAACTATTGGCTTGGAGACACTTCACCGCAGGGACTTTTTACAGTTGTGTAGGGTTGCGTACTCTTTCAGGGGTGAGGCTGGGCTCCTCAACCTCAGCCCTGTTGACATTTAGGGGAGGTATCATGTGCCTCGTACGGTGGTTTGCATCACCCCTGGCCTCCACCCACTCCGTGCCAGCCGCCCCACCTCGCCTGACTTGTGACAATGAAAAATGTGTCCGGACATTGATAGATGTCTCCTGCAGGGCAATATCATCTCTGGTTGAGGTTCAGAACCACCAGGTGGAGGGAAACCATAAGTGAGGTTGAGGCCCCAGAGACTAGCTGAGAGCAGAGGGAATGGGGGTTTCCTGAGCCCAAGGAGAGCTGAATGGGGCTGTGCAGCCATGGCCAAAACCTGGCAACTCATAGGGGAGGTTGCAGGAAAGAAGTACCCAGCTTCTCTCTCTTTCTACCCTCCAAATTCTCAGCATTCCCTCCCCATTAGATGAATCCCACCAGAAACCAGGTGGTAAGGACCCTGGGTGGTGCAGTCCATAAAGGTCAGCCCCCAGGGCACTGAGCGGGGTGCCAAAGGACAAAGAACGGCTGGGGGTACAAACAGAAAAGAATCAGTCTACTCATCCATCCGTATATTCATTCAATGTACATAGGCAGCTTAGCACAGTGGTCAAGAGTACAGGCTTCTATGTGGCCCCTATCACTTCACCTGTGTCATCTTGAACGAGTGACTTCTCTAACCCTCAGTAACCTCACATGTAGAACGGCAGCAATAATTCTGTCTGCATATGTGACTGAGTCTTGCAGGTTTTCTATTGGGGAAACACAAGTCCTAAGTAAATTGCTTAGTACGTGGCTCTAATCAGGTACCAAGTGGATGGTATCTGCTATGGGCCCAGTGCTGTTTTATGGATGATCCTGGGAAAAGCAAAGACATGGGGCTCAGCCACAGAATGCCCTCTTTCACTGTCTGTTAGCACGCTGAGTGCTGGGCAGATATGAGGAGAGAAAGGTCACAGCAGGCTGGAAAAATCTAGACCACAGGACCTGAGCTACGTCCCGAGGGATGAGTAGGCCTGGCTGAGTCAGGATGAGAGAGGATCTATCAGATAGTAGGGATGGTGAGCAAACTGGAGCCATGAGAGTTGGAGGGAAGGAGAAGGCCCAGAGAGCTCCAGCAGGAGACTGGTGATCGGACAGCTTTGGGAGAGGGTCTTGGTGCTCTCATCTGTGGAGATGAGGGGCTGGCTCAGGACCCATCCCCTTCCTCAGTAGTCGGGTGTAGGAGTCCTAAACTCACGCGGCTATGGGAGTGACGGGGGGGAGGCCATAGGATGCCCCGATGCCTCCCATAGGGCCTGGCCATTGCTCTGCTCCACGCATCTCTTACCACATTAAAATGCAGGCCTGGGGGGCACCTGGGGGGTTCAGTCGTTAAGCATCTGCCTTTGGCTCAGGGCGTGATCCCGGGGTCCTGGGATCGAGCCCCATATTAGGCTCCTCTGCTGGGAGCCTGCTTCTTCCTCTCCCACTCCCCTGCTTGTGTTCCCTCTCTTGCTGGCTGTCTGTCTCTGTGTCAAATAAATAAATAAAATCTTTAAAAAATAAAAATAAAAAATAAATAAAATAAAATAAAATAAAATGTAGGCCTAGGACACCAGGTGCTGATTCTCTGAATTTTCAAAAGATGCTAGAAATTTGAATTTTTATGAGAAATCTCCTGACTTTTAAAAAAACCATATAAGCCTACCAGACTTGTGTGGAGACCAAACAGTCCATTTGCACCCCTGTCCAGATGTTTCTGAGGGGCCCTTTGGGGCCTTAGAACCCTTGAGCTGTGTGTTTGGTTGGGTTCTGCCTCCTGTATACTGTCTTTTAATCGATAGTTCCCAGGGCTTAAAAAAAAAAAAAGAAGAAAAAGAAGTAGGAAGAAGAGGGGTCCACCTGACCCATGTGAAGTCGGAGTTTCCCCTCCAGACTTAACGCGGCCAGGCTGGGAGTGGGAGGGAAGGGCTGGCTATAGTCCAGAGGCACCTGCTGGGAGCACTGAGTGGGTGGGCAGGAGTCTCAGTGCTGCCCATGCTCTGGCCCTTGACCCCGTGTCCGCTGAGGCCAGGGCTGGAGCTGCCCTTGAGAGCGCCGACCAGCACATTTGGTTCTTGGACGAAATTTTTTAAATATTCAGATAAAGAACAGAGACTAATATCACGAATACCCATGTTCCCCCACCCAGCCTTCCTGCTATGTTCTTTAAAACTGGAGAAGCCACCAGTTCGCCAGTTTAGGTACCTCAGGACACAGACCTTCCTCTGAGCCATTTGTCTCAGGTAAGGGTTGTCTGGGAGCTCTTTCTAGTGGTAAAGGCTGAGACAATGACCTTTGGTAGAGCCCTGAAGTTCTGTCACTGATCGCCATGGCGGGAAATCTCACCTCTGGCCCTGAGGAGCAGAGAGCCATGGGCTCCAGGGTAGAGGGCCGGGAGGGGCAGGGGGGCGGAGGGGCTCTGGCAGCCTCAGGAAGAGGCGAGTGGCAGAGTCAGCAGTTGAACCAAGCATCAGTCCACACTTGTTTCTCATGACTAAATAAAATACAGCCTCTTGCTCTGCTGAGGGGAAGTGAAGAAGTCTGTGGAGAAGACCAAAAATAATGAAGTTGTCTGGAAACAAGCCTAGTGCAACCTTAAAATATTTTCCTCAGAAAAAAGAAGACACAGTAATACTCCCTTACTCAAACACTGCCTTTGCCTCCCCAGGCCTGCTCCAGCCTGTCTGGCCCTCCGGCTTCCCCTCCAGTTCCCCTGGCAGACGCCCTTCTTCAGGGGCGGGCCTGAGCTCCCTGCTTCTCCCTTTCGTCCCAGCTGTGCGTGGCCCCTGATCCTCGCCTGCCCAGTTTTCCCTCCATGAAGCTCCCTCCAACCACTCCCCACATTTGTTTTCCTTTTCCGTTCTTTCATTACTGCTACTCATGATATCATCAGTCCCCGTCATACACCATTCTGGACTATTTCCTGACCCTTCATGTGTCAGCTCTCCACTGACTACACTCCTCTCTCAGAGAAGGGACTGGGGTTTTCCTCATGTTTCTCCTAGTGCCTCCCACACACACAGCAGGTGACAATAAGTACTGTGGGCAGAAGCTTGAATTGATGGGTGAATGTGTGGACGGAGAGACGGTTGAATGGCAAGGTTGAGAGAGTTCCACAAATGCCTGGAATAGGGTGCTCCAGAGCGGGGGCCAGGAACAGTCCACCCATCTGCATTTACTCAACATTTACTGTGCTCACTTGGTCTCTCCTGGGAAGGAGACTTGATCAGTGGCCTTAGTCTAGAAGGCACCTCCCCCATGATAACTTTAGAATCAGACTGTGCACTTTCAATCCACGGTCTGAAGCGGTTTTCAAGGTTGGCACCTGGAACAAGTCGACGTTAGCATTTTCATTTTCATCAGCGTGGCCAAAGACCACCTCGAAGCCTGGGACTTGGGCAGCCTGCCTCTAGCTGGCAGCCCCAAGGCGGGCCTCATCACGGGAGTGGGAAAGAACATTGGGCAGCAGGGCTGTGGGACTCCCCATGCTCGCCTCAGGAGTCTCAGCAAGTAAGGGCTTCTTTTTTTTTTTTTTTTAATGATTTTTTATTATATTATGTTAGTCACCATACAGTACATTCCCGGTTTCCGATGTAAAAGTTCGATGATTCATTAGTTGTGTATAACACCCAGTGCACCATGCAATACGTGCCCTCCTTACTACCCATCACCGGTCTATCCCATTCCCCCGCCCCCCTCCCCTCTGAGGCCCCCAGTTTGTTTCTCAGAGTCCATATTCTCTCATGCTTCATTCCAGCAAGTAAGGGCTTCTGATGGCCAGGTGCCTGCCTTGGCAGAAGAGCCCCATGCGGCTGTGGCAGTGGCAAGAGGATGTCCACATTGCAGCAGCCCTGAAGCCCTACCATCCGAGTTATCCATTCACAAGGGCAGAAGGCAAGCATTAACTAGTTCTAAATGCTGATTCGTTGGGTTTCTAGCTCACTTCCAAATGACCGAATGTTAATCCCCCTTCTGTAGGCCTACCGAAGACAAGAGTACGTACCAGCACATCTCACCCATTTGAAGCCCTCCCACAGGGGTCTAGGGCATATTTCACTCTCCCCGTAGCTGTGTACATAAACTTGGTGACCTAAAACAACAGCAATTTATGACCTCACGAGGCCACAAATTAAGGTGTCGGCAGGGCCACGCTTCCTCTGGAAGCTCTAGGGAAGAATCATGCTCTAGGGAATTCCTTGCTTCTTCCAGCCTCCAGAGGCCGGCATCCCTCCAGTCTTTTGGCTTCATATCATCTTCTCTTCTGTTTGTCAGGTGTCTCTCTGCTCTCTCTTATTAGGATATTTGCAATGGCATTAGGGGCCACCCAGATCATCTAAGATTATTTCCTCATCTCAGTACCATTAACTAAATCACAGCTGCAAAGACCCTTTTTTCAAGTAAGATAACATTCACAGGTTTCACGGGCCGGAAGCCATATTTTAGCCTGCCACATTCCCCATGTCCCCTGGCCCAAGATAATTCACATACCGCAAGATTCACCAAATTAAAGCCTACAAATATACACATTTTAGTATATTCACAAGGTTGTGCAACCATCACCACTGTGTAATTCCAGAACATCTTCATCAACCCAAAAAACAAATCCTGTTTCTATCAGCAGTCATTCCTCAGTCTCCCCATTCTCCAACCTCTGGCAGCCATTAATCCACTTTTTGTCTCTGTGATTCGCCTAGTGTGGATATTTTCACATAAGTAGAATCATACAATATATGGTCTTTTGTGTCTGGCTTCTTTCACTTAGCATGTTTCCAAGGTTCACCTGTGGTGTAGCCTGAACCAGTGCTTTATTCCTTTCTATGACTAAATAACATTCCATTGTACGGATGTACATTTTATTTATCCATCCCATGGTTGATGGACATTTTGATTGTTTCTGCATATTGGCTAGTATGAACATTCACAAGTTTTTGTGAGGACATATCGCTTTTATTTCTCTGAGGTATATGCCGTGGAGTGAGGAAAACCTCAAGATTAGTTCCCAAAATGGCTGCACCATTTTCTATCCCCACCAGCGGTGTCTGAGAGTTCCAACTTCTCCATATTTTCACCAAAACTTCTTATCTGCCTTTTTATTATGGTTCTCCTCCTTGTTGTGAAGTGATATTTCACTGTGGTTTTGATTTGCATTTTCCTGATGGTTAATGATGCTGAGTATCTTTTCCTACGTTTATTGGTCATTTGTGGATCTTCTCTGGAGAAATGTCTGTTCAGATCCTTTGCACGTATTTTCATTGGGTTATCTTTTTATTATTTCACTTTAAGAGTGCTCTATGTATTCTAAATATACATCCCTTGTCAGATAAGGGATTTGAAGATATATCCTCCATCTCTGTGAGTTGTCGTCACTTTGTTAATGATATCCTTTGGAGCACAAAAGTTTGCAGTTCTGATGAAGTCTAACCTTTCTTTTGTTGCTTGGGCTTTTGATGTCTTACTTAAGAAACCATTGCCTAATCCAAGATCACAAAGCTTCACTTCTGTATTTTCTTCTATGTGTTTTATGGTTTTAGCTCTTAAATGTAGGTCTTTAATCCATTTTGAGTCCATTTTTGTACATGCTGTGAGGTAGATCCAGCTTCATTCTTTGCCTGTAGATGGGTACCCAGATGTCCCAGCTTGAAAAAACTGTTGAGGGGCACCTGGGTGGCACAGTTGTTAAGCGTCTGCCTTTGGCTCAGGGCGTGATCCCGGCGCTATGGGATCGAGCCCCGCATCGGGCTCCTCCTCTGGGAGCCTGCTTCTTCCTCTCCCACTCCCCCTGCTTGTGTTCCCTCTCTCGCTGGCTGTCTCTGTCAAATAAATAAAGAAAATCTATAAAAAAGAAAGAAAAGAAAAGAAAAAACTGTTGAAAAAGCTGTTCTTTCCCTACCGTGAATTGTTTTGGCAGTCTTGTCAAGGAAAAAAAAATCAATGGAATGTAAGCGTGAGGGTTTATTTCTGGAATCTCCGTTCTATTCCATTGATCCATATATCTGCCCTTATGCCAGCACCGCACTGTCTTGTTACTGTAGCTTTGTAGTAAGTTTTAAAATCAGGAAGTGTGTGTCTTCCAGTTCTGTTGTGTATTTCCGGATTGTTCAGCTGTTCTGAACATGCGGCAGATTCTTCAGACACACTGGTTGCTTGGTCACTTGCTTTCTGGTTTCCTTGATGGAAACTGTGAGAGCCTGGCTGGCCTGCATGGTTAGCTAAAAAACTCCTCTCCCACTCTTGTGCCTCCCTTCACAAGGCATCTGGCCAGTAGAGATCTGGGTTGTTCGGGCCAAGCCGTCCTAGTTCAGGGCAAAGTCAGAAAAGAGGAAACTTGGTGGGGTTCATCTGGCCCATCAAGCCCATTTAAATCCAACTAATTCTCCCCCTCCCCCACCCAGCATCTTTCCCCTTCCTTCTTCATCTGGCAGAGTCAGTATTTGGAGAATTCTAATTCTGTCTGGATCCACTTCTAGCCAAATCACACCAACACTCCTCTGTGCCTCTGTCATGCCCATCACTCTCCTGCCACTTCCTAAGCACCATTCATGACACAATGGTTCCAGATGGGGGACATCTGTCCTATCAGGTGGGGCAAGTGCGGCAGGCCTTCCTGGCGGCATCATGAATAAAAGTGATAAAGCCAAGTGTGACTTCTTCGTCTCCGTTGGCTGTTTCTCCATGGCCTCGCTGCAGGGTGGGGGCAGCCTCTGGGCTGAGGCAGACTTAGCTCACTGCCGCCACTGCTCACTTTGCAAGCTTAGATCTGTTCCCCATGAGCATAGCTTCCTCATTGGTTAAATAAGGATACCTCCCTGCTCGTGTGGGAGCAATAAGGGTTAGATAGGCCAGTGTTCATTATTATCAACAGTAATCCTAGGTAACCATTTAGTGAGTGCTTTCTTTGTGGCAGCCCCTATGTTAGTGTTCAAACTAAATCAAGTCGGGGGCAAAGGAAAAGATTTCATGATCTCCCGATTCATACACTAGAATGTTCTGAGCATCTGCTATGTGTTTAATCGATTCTATGCTGGTCTTCATGTGTATTTTCAATTCTTTGTGGTATGAAAGATGCTAATTAATTGTACCACCTCCCCATACAGATTTGAAACCCTCTGAGAACTACACAGAGGAGTCCGGTAGAGATAAAAATAGAGATTATACTGCGGATAAAGGCTGCACCACACGTGGCCCAGACCTACAGCCAATTGCACATTTATTCCCTGCTTCTCTCCCATACCCCTCTTCTTTTTCTTTTGCCTGGGTTAAATCCTGGTTCCAGGCAGCAGAGGCAGCAGCCTGGGGAGCAGAGGCATTTAAGGGGCAGGTGTCCTGGAGGATTGATTTGGGGACGGTGACATCAGTCTTGGGGCTGCTTCTGTGAGTCTAGGCTCTGCTGGGCGGGCTCCAGGTAGTACTGACCCTGCTGCGGGGTTACCAACCCTGCTTATCTCACTGGGAAGACCTATATGTCTGGAATGTTGGTTCTAATTCTCCAAATCTGTGCTCCGCAGACACCATGAAACATTTTGCCCATTCTGATTATTTATAGCCACTTCAAGTTCTGTGACTGTACACAAGTAGGTTAATCTGAGCTCAGGATTCCTCACCTGTGGAGTAGGGATGGCAATACCCAACCCATAGGATGTCAGAGGAGTGGACAGAAAGTACTTGGTTAGGACCTGGCACATAATAGGCCCTCGGGGGTGGGGGGTAGGGGGGGCTTCCTCCCTGGCCTGGTTCAGTACCGTGAGAACTCAAACTTTCAATCCGGACTCTGAGCCTTCTCCCCGTGTGCTGAGCAAGTCTCTGTGGATGCCAGCAGTCAGGGCCAGGTCTGTGTGCTGGAGTGGAGATGTGGATTAGGGAACAATGAGGCCTCAACAGAAGTGGGTCATCAAAAGACAGGCCCTGGTGCATGGAGGGATCCAAAGAGGTTCATTTGGTGGTAGTATTGCAGTCCCATGTCTCAGACCTCCTCCAAGTTGGGGGTGGGAGGCCTTGGGTTGTTAGCGGAAGTGTCAACACTCAGAGCCTCTCTTCAAACCCATATTTAGGACTGTCTAAGGCAAAATGATGAAGTAAGCAATGGTTTCCCCAAGGCACCCGCTTCCTCTTTCTGCACCCCATTCTACTCTTTCCGCACCCTTTCCCAGCCAGCGAGGAAGACAGGGGTCTGAAAAACGAATTCTGAAGCAAAGTATGAGCCAAATCCAGCTTGCCACCTGCTGTTGTACAGCCTATGAACTACAAGTGGTTTTTCTGTTTGTAAATGGTTGGGAAAAGATCAAAAGAATATTTTATGACATGTGAAAACTACATGAAATTCAAATTTTAATGGAACATAAATAAAGTTTCCATCTTGTCCGTGGCTGCTTTCAGCAGAGTTGAGGAGTTGTGACAGAAACCTGAAGATCCCTAAAGTCTAAAATATTTATTCTCTGACCCTTTAAGAAAAAGCTTGCTGAGGCCCTGCTCTAAAATGGTAAGAGGCTTATGTGTCATATGGCCAGCAGGATTTGCTTTCGGAGGGAGGGGCAAACCGTGGAATTCAGGCATTGTGGCAGGCCTGCAGAGGAGACCCCCAGTACAAAGCTTTCCTGAGATCCTTCCAGTTATACTAGATGGGCTGACAGGAGCTCAATTTCTCATCTTGCAGGTGGACTTGCTTCTGACCACACAGGGGTTGGTGCATGGAAATGGTGGGGCTCGGGCCTCTGACTCTTTCCAGCAGAATGAAATGGATTAATAACCTCTGAGGAGCCTATCCCAGCCGCCTCCCTGCAGGCCGGTGGCAGTGATTTGACCTGAGGCCCTGCCCGTTCCCAGAGTCCTGCGGAGCCTCCCTGGGCTGGCCCGGAGCCGCACATTCACTGCTCGCTTCTCTCTCGTTTCCACAGAATTTGCCTTCTGCCAGGTGGATGCTTCAATTGCACTGACTCTGGCCCTGGCTGTGCTGTGTGACCTGCTCCAGCAGTGGGACCAGCTGGCCCCTGGACTCCCAGTCCTGCTGGGATGGCTGTTGGGAGAAGGTGACGATTTCGTGGCCCGTGTGGAAAGCACCCATCAGGTAATCCTAGGGTCTTGGGACAGTGGAGGTGGAGTAAGAATGGTGGCCCGAACCCACTAGATGCAGCACATCAGGCTTGCTTAGGCTTCACGTGCCTGCTGAAAGTGTCCTTTGGATGCTCACGTGCAGATCACTAGCTAATTAGGAAGGTCTCCAAATGACCACAGCAGCCTGCTAGATGCTGCTGGGGGTGCTGGGGCAGTTCTCATGCTGAATTTTGGGGTTCCCGTGGTAAGTCTTCAGATCACCAGGGGAGAGGACTTTGAAAGAGACTCCTGGGTTTCTGAAGCCAGTGGGCATGCCCCACCCCCTACACTCCACCACAGCTCAGCTAAAGCCAGCAGCCATGTCTACTCCACACCCAGGATACCCCTTGATTGCCTAGCACTGGTGGCCAAGGGAGTTGGCATCCTGAACTCCGCAGGAAAATAGTGATCAGGAAGACCGTTCCTGGCACTCTGCCACCCCCAGGGCACTGCACAGACAGCAGACTGAAACACAACCCCAGTCTGCATGGGAAAAAAGGCTGTTTACTTAGCCTGGAACTTCAGCCTGAGGAACAGGCTTTAGGTTTCCCACACATCTAGAGGCTCAGGAGACGTTCCTAGGGAACGTAAGCAGGAGGTGACATCCTTACATGCCCCCTTGGCCTTGCTACAGCTCCATGAGACCTCCCAGAAAAAAGCTAATGCATTCATCTGGAGCCCCAGTTTTTGCAACGGTTGCCCAGGGGACACCTCCGGATCTCCTGGTCTGGAGGCTAGCAAGGATTACAGTTGCCACCCCGCAGTACTGTATATATTTTAGAAGCTGCTGCAGAAGGGTCTGGCTTCATATCAGCCTGAAAGCAGGTGCTAAATGAGATTCCTCCCCTTGGAACACTGACCGGTCTTGGCACACCCTCAACAACGGGGACATATTAAGAATAAATCAGGCAGTTTAGACAATCAGAAAGGTTCAAGAGACAACCAAGAACTAGCGCAAGGTTGAAGGAGAAGTTTCATCACCCACAAGGCCACCCACTCAAGACAGAGAGGTGGCTGCTTTGCCTAATACAAGAAGCGAACTGAGTCAAGCAAAATGAGGAAACAGAAATATGTTCCAAATGGAAGAACAAAACAAAACCTCAGAAAAAGACCTTAATGATATACAGATAAGGAATCTACCTGATAAAGGATTCAAAGTAATAGCCATAAAGAATCTCACTGGGGTGCCTGGGTGACTCAGTCCATTAAGCGTCTGCCTTCAGTTCAGGTCATGATCTCAGGGTCCTGGTATTGAGTCCCACTTCAGGCTCTCTGCTCAGCGTGGGGTCTGCTTCTCCCTCTCACTCTCCCTTTGTGTTCTCCCTCTGTCTCTCAAATAAATAAATAAAATCTTAAAAAAAAGGAGTTCACTGAACTTGGGAGAAGAAAGGATGAGCACAGTGAGAACTTCAACAAAGAGAAAATATAAGAAAGTATCAAATACAAGGCACAGAGCCAAACAATACTGAATAATGAATAACTGAACTGAGAAACACTAGAAGGGCTCAATAATAGACTGGATGAAACAGAAGAATGGATCAGCGAGCTGGAAGACAAAACAATGGAGCTCATCCAGACAGAGCTGCAAAAAGGAAAGCAAACTTTAAAAATGAAGATAACCTAAGAGAGCTATGAGACAGCATCAGATGGAATGACATTCACATGAGAGGGGTCCCAGAAGGAGAAGAGAGAAAGGGGCAGAAAACTAATTTGAAGAAACAATGGCTGAAAACTTCCCTAGCCTGGAAATAGAAGCAGTAATCCAGGCCCAGGGAAGCCCAAAGAATTCCAAAGCAGCTGAACCTAAAGAGATGCACACCAAGACACATCATAGTTAAACTGTCAGAAGTTAAAGAGAGAATCTTAAAAGCAGCAAGAGAAAAACAAATTATTACGTACAAGGGAAACCCCATAAGACTATTGGCAGATTTCTCAGCAGTAATTTTGCAGGCCAGAAGGGAGTGGCATGACACACTCAAAACCTTCCAACCTAGAATACTGTACCTGGCAAGGTTATCATTCAGAATGGAAGAGGAAAGAGTTTCCCAGATAAGCAAAAACTAAAGTAGTTGTCACCACTAATCTGGGCTTAGAAATGTTAAAGGACTTCTTTAAGTTGAAAAGAAATGGCACTAATTAAGATGGGATAAGAGGAACTCTGACTGCCACCCCATCCAAAAGCCCCTGACCAGCAGGAAGTAGCTACAACAGGTTGTCACCCTTCTTCCCTAACAGTAGTTACAGTTACCTCTTCAGAGGGGGGAATGATGAAGGATAGCTGGAAGGCCGGCAGGCGGGGACAAGCCCCACCCCAACCCCAGCCCTAAGAGGAAACCACCCTTAAAAGTATTTTACACCACCCTGGAAGGAGCCCTCCACCCTTTCCCATATGATAGATAGGTGACAAAAATCTGATAGGCGCAGGGAGGGTTAATCAACCCACCAACAAGCCCTTAGAAACCCCTAGACTTAGAAATGACAGTGGCAACCCCCTCACGGCTCAGGTCCCCTCCCTCCTTGGGAGCTTTGTACTATCACTTTGCTATCACTCAAAAACCTTGCTTTGCTGCTCACCAAAAAAAAAAAAAAAAAAAA